>NC_092718.1:1517281-1775434 GCF_047496885.1 Scyliorhinus torazame | reverse complement strand
GGTCAGCGGCTTTGGGTCTCGTGGCTCCGGATAGCAGCCTGATTCGCGGAGCTGCCAGTCACATGCTGCCTGCGGTGGGGCGTTCATTGATTGGCTGGGAGCAGGAACGTCACCAAGCAGCTGTCAGCAATGCCGGAGGATCAACCGCAACCCCCCCCCAAAAACCCCCCCAAAAACCCCAACCCCCCAAAAAAACAATCCCCCAAAAAAACCCAATCACTCCAAAAAACCAAAACATCCCCCAAAAACCCAACCCCCCCCCAAAAAAAAAACCCAACCCCCCCAAAAAAAATACCAGCACCCCCAAAAATGACCAAACACCCCAGAAAACCCAACCCCCCCAAAAATAACCAACACCCCCAAAAAAACCAAACACCCCCCAAAAAATGCACAAAACCCAACCCCCCCAAAAAAAACACCCCCAAAAAACCCAACACCTCCCAAAAAAACCAACCACCCCCAAAAAACCCCACCCCTCCCACAAAAAAACCCAACCCCTCCAAAAAAAAAACCCAACCCCCCAAAACACCCCCCAAAAAACCCAACCCCCCAAAACCCCCCAAAAAACAACTCCCCATATAAACCCAAAACACCCTCAAAAAACCCTACCCTCCAAAGAAAACAACCCCCCCCCAAAAAGAAACTCCTCCAAAAGATACCCAAACCCCCCCAAAAAACCCAATCCCCATAAACTCCCCCCAAAAAACAACTCCCCATATAAACCCAAAACACCCTCAAAAAACCCTACCCCCCAAAAAAACCATAACAGCAAAAAAAACTCCTCCAAAAAAAACCAAGCACCCCCAAAAAAAACCAACCCCCCAAAACCCCCCCAAAAAACCCAACCCCCCAAAAACCCCCCAAAAAAACAACTCCCCCATATAACCCAAAACACCCTCAAAACATCCTCCCCCCCAAAAAAAACCATAACACGCAAAAAAACCCCAATAACCAACCACTCAAAAAAAAAACCAAAACCCCATTAAAAAACCCAACCCCCCAAAAAAAAACCAACCCCCCCAAACCCCCCCAAAATACCCCAAAAACCCAACAACACCAAAAAAACGAAAACACCCCCAAAAAACCCAAACCTCCCCCAAAAAATACCCAAACCTCCCCCAAAAAACAACACCCCCATATAAACCCAAAACACCCTCAAAAAACCCTACCCCCCAAAAAAACCATAACACGCAAAAAAAACCAACCCCTCCAAAAAAAACAACCCCCCAAAACCCCCCCAAAAAACCCAACCCCAAAACCACCCGAAAAAAACAACTCCCCCATATAAACCCAAAACACCCTCAAAAAATCCTACCCCCCAAAAAAACCAGAACACGCAATGAAAAAAAAACCCCAAAAAAACAACCACTCCAAAAAAAAAACCAAAACCCCATTAAAAAACCCAACCCCCCCAAAACCCCCCCCAAAAAAAAACCAACCCCCCCAAAAAAAAACAACCCCCAAAATACCCCCAAAAACCCAACACCCCCCAAAAAGAACGAAAACACCCCCAAAAAACCCAAACCTTCCCAAAAAACCAACCCCCCCAAAAAACCAACCCCCCCCCAAAAACAACTCCCCAAAATACCCTCAAAAACCCAACCCCCCAAAAAAAGCTGACCCCCCCCCCAGAAAATCCAAAACCCCCCCAAAAAACCAACACCCCCCAAAATACCCCCGAAAAACCCAAAACACCCCCAAAGCCTCCCTGAACAAGAGACTCGAGCTGTTCAAGTGAAGACAAGCATCCAGCAGAGGGCAGTAGAGCGGAGCTGCTGATTGGCCGTTGCAGGGGAAATTTGCATACATCCATGTGCTCACCCTAACTTGGAGGTGGTTTGTGGAGGAGCTCTTGTCAAGTGACACTTAAACCCGAAACACTTCTTCAGTGTTTCCCTCCCTACCCCCTCCTCTAACCAAAAAAAACAACCGCTGTAAGGATCAAGAGTAAGGCTCGAGGGCAGGTAGAAGTGGAAAGTTGAACCGTGACGTCACAGCCTGCAGGTAAGGGATTGGCTGGTGACTGGTAAGTACTTTTTATTTATTTTCCCTCAGGTGTTATCGTGCGGGGTGCAGAGGTTGCTGAGTGAGTGCTTGCTGAAAAGGAAAGTGAATAACAGGTAAGCTCTTTTTTCTTTTTTTTATCTAGAGGGGATGGTAGTGCAATGTTCCTCCTGCAGAATGTTTGAGGTGAGGGACGCCATCAGTGTCCCTGCTGATTTCATCTGTGGGAAGTGCACCCATCTCCAGCTCCTCAGAAACCGCGTTAGGGAGCTGGAGTTGGATGAACTTCGGATCATTCGGGAGGCAGAGGTGGTCATAGATAGAAGCTTCAGGGATGTAGTTACTCCGAAGAATAAAGATAGATGGGTGACGGTGAGAGGGGCTGGGAGGAAGCAGTCTGTACAGGGATCCCCTGTGGCCGTTCCCCTTAGTAACAAGTATACCGCTTTGGATACTGTTGGGGGGGCCGACTTACCAAGGTTAAGCCATGGGGTACAGGTCTCTGGCACAGAGTCTGTCCCTGTTGCTCAGAAGGGAAGGGGGGAAAGGAGTAGAGCATTAGTCATTGGAGACTCCATAGTTAGGGGGATAGATAGGAGATTCTGTGGGAACGAGAGAGACTCACGGTTGGTGTGTTGCCTCCCAGGTGCCAGGGTGCGTGATGTCTCGGATCGTGTTTTCGGGATCCTTAAGGGGGAGGGGGAGCAGCCCCAAGTCGTGGTCCACATAGGTACCAACGACATAGGGCGGAAAAGGGATGGGGATGTAAGGCAGGAATTCAGGGAGCTAGGGTGGAAACTTAGATCTAGGACAAACAGAGTTGTTATCTCTGGGTTGTTACCCGTGCCACGTGATAGCGAGACGAGGAATAGGGAGAGAGAGGAGTTGAACACGTGGCTACAGGGATGGTGCAGGAGGGAGGGTTTCAGATTTCTGAATAATTGGGGCTCATTCTGGAGTCGGTGGGACCTCTACAAACGGGATGGTCTGCACCTGGACCAGTGGGGTACCAATATTCTGGGGGGGAAATTTGCTAATGCTCTTCGGGAGGGTTTAAACTAGTTCAGCAGGGGTTTGGGAAACTGAATTGTAGCTCCAGTATACAGGAGGTTGAGAGTAGTGAGGTCATGAGTAGGGTTTCAAAGTGTACCGGCAGGCAGGAAGGTGGTTTAAAGTGTGTCTTCTTCAATGCCAGGAGCATCCGGAATAAGGTGGGTGAACTTGCGGCATGGGTTGGTACCTGAGACTTCGATATTGTGGCCATTTCGGAGACATGGATAGAGCAGGGACAGGAATTGTTGTTGCAGGTGCCGGGATTTAGATAGTTCAGTAAACTCAGGGAATGTGGTAAAAGAGGGGGAGGGGTGGCATTGTTAGTCAAGGACAGTATTACGGTGGCAGAAATGACGTTTGATGAGGATTCGTCTACTGAGGTAGTATGGGCTGAGGTTAGAAACAGGAAAGGAGGGTCACCCTGTTAGGGGTTTTCTATGGGCCTCCGAAAAGTTCCAGAGATGTAGAGGAGAGGATTGCAAAGATCATTCTGGATAGGAGCAAAAGTAACAGGGTAGTTGTTATGGGGGACGTTAACTTGCCAAATATTGACTGGAAACGCTATAGTTTGAGGACATTAGATGGGTCCGTTTTTGTCCAGTGTGTGCAGGAGGGTTTCCTGACACAGTATGTAGATAGGCCAACGAGAGGCGAGGCCATATTGGATTTGGTACTGGGTAATGAACCAGGACAGGTGTTAGATTTGGAGGTAGATGAGCACTTTGGTGATAGTGACCACAATTCGATTACGTTTACTTTAGTGATGGAAAGGGATAGGTATATACCGCAGGGCAAGAGTTATATCTGGGGGAAAATTATGCGATGAGGCAAGACTTAGGGTACATCGGATGGAGTGGAAAACTGCAGGGGATGGGCATAATGCAAATGTGGAGCTTGTTCAAGGAACAGCTACTGCGTGGCCTTGATAAGTATGTACCTGTCAGGCAAGGAGGAAGTGGTCGAGTGAGGGAACCGTGGTTTACTAAAGCAGTCGAAACACTTGTCAAGAGGAAGAAGGAGACTTATGTAAAGATGAGACATGAAGGTTCAGTTAGGGCGCTCGAGAGTTACAAGTTAGCTAGGAAGGACCTAAAGAGAGAGCTAAGAAGAGCCAGGAGGGGACATGAGAAGTCTTTGGCAGGTAGGATCGAGGATAACCCGAAAGCTTTCTATAGATATGTCAGGAATAAAAGAATGACTAGGAGGAGAGTAGGGCCAGTCAAGGACAGTAGTGGGAAGTTGTGTTTGGAGTCCGAGGAGATAGGAGAGGTGCTAAATGAATATTTTTCATCAGTATTCACACAGGAAAAAGACAATGTTGTCGAGGAGAATACTGAGATTCAGGCTACTAGACTAGAAGGGCTTGAGGTTCATAAGGAGGAGGTGTTAGCAATTCTGGAAAGTGTGAAAATAGATAAGTCACCTGGGCCGGATGGGATTTAACCTAGGATTCTCTGGGAAGCTAGGGAGGAGATTGCTGAGCCTTTGGCTTTGATCTTTAAGTCATCTTTGTCTACAGGAATAGTGCCAGAAGACTGGAGGATAGCAAATGTTGTCCCCTTGTTCAAGAAGGGAAGTAGAGATAACTCTCGTAACTATAGACCAGTGAGCCTTACTTCTGTTGTGGGCAAAATCTTGGAAAGGTTTATAAGAGATAGGATGTATAATCATCTGGAAAGGAATAATTTGATTCAAGATAGTCAACTCGGTTTTGTGAAGGGTAGGTCATGCCTCACAAACCTTATAGAGTTCTTTGAGAAGGTGACCAAACAGGTGGATAAGGGTAAAGTAGTGGATGTGGTGTATTTGGATTTCAGTAAAGCATTTGATAAGGTTCCCCATGGTAGGCTACTGCAGAAAATACGGAGGCATGGGATTCAGGGTGATTTAGCAGTTTGGATCAGAAATTGGCTAGCTGGAAGAAGACAAAGGGTGGTGGTTGATGGGAAATGTTCAGACTGGAGTTCAGTTACTAGTGGTGTACCACAAGGATCTGTTTTGGGGCCACTGCTGTTTGTCATTTTTATAAATGACCTGGAGGAGGGCGTAGAAGGATGGGTGAGTAAATTTGCAGATGACACTAAAGTCGGTGGAGTTGTGGACAGTGCGGAAGGATGTTACAAGTTACAGAGGGACATAGATAAGCTGCAGCGCTGGGCTGAGAGGTGGCAAATGGAGTTTAATGCAGAAAAGTGTGAGGTGATTCATTTTGGAAGGAATAACAGGAAGACAGAGTACTGGGCTAATGGTAAGATTCTTGGCAGTATGGATGAGCAGAGAGATCTCGGTGTCCATGTACATAGATCCCTGAAAGTTGCCACCCAGGTTGAGAGGGTTGTTAAGAAGGCGTACGGTGTGTTAGCTTTTATTGGTAGAGGGATTGAGTTTAGGAGCCATGAGGTCATGTTGCAGCCATACAACACTCTGGTGCGGCCGCATTTGGAGTATTGCGTGCAATTCTGGTCGCCGCATTATAGGAAGGATGTGGAAGCATTGGAAAGGGTGCAGAGGAGACTTACCAGAATGTTGCCTAGTACGGAGGGAAGATCTTATGAGGAAAGGCTGAGGGACTTGAGGCTGTTTTCGTTAGAGAGAAGAAGGTTAAGAGGTGACTTAATTGAGGCATACAAGATGATCAGAGGATTGGATAGGGTGGACAATGAGAGCCTTTTTCCTCGGATGGTGATGTCTAGCACGAGGGGACATAGCTTTAAATTGAGGGGAGATAGCTTTAAATTGAGGGGAGATAGATATAGGACAGATGTCAGAGGTAGGTTCTTTACTCAGAGAGTAGTAAGGGCGTGGAATGCCCTGCCTGCAACAGTAGTGGGTTCGCCAACACTAAGGACATTCAAATGGTCATTGGATAGACATATGGACGATAAAGGAATAGTGTAGATGGACTTTAGAGTGGTTTCACAGGCCGGCGCAACATTGGGGGCCGAAGGGCCTGTACTGCGCTGTAATGTTCTATGTTCTAAATACCCCAAAACACACAAAAAAAAACCAAACACCCCCCCCCAGAAAACCAACACCCCCCAAAAAAAATCCCAAAAATAAAATAACACCCCAAAAACCACAAACACCCCCAAACACCCCACAAAAACCCAAAACACCCCCCAAAAAAGCCAAAACACCCCCAAAAACCCAAAACACCCCCAAGCCCCCCCCAAAAACCAAAACTCCCCCTCAAACCCCCCCATACCCCCCACCTCCCTTAATCCCCCACATACATTCCCCACAAACCCCCCACTAAACACCCACAACCACCCTAAATCCCCCTTCCCCAAAACACACCCCAAACCCCCAAAACAACCCCAACCACCACTCCTCCAACTCCCTTAATCCCAACACCTAACTCCACCCCTTAACCTCAAGACATCCCAACCCCAAAAACCTTCCCCCCCCTCCAAACACCCTCCCTCTAAACACCCTCAAATACTCCCCAAATACCCACAATCCCCCCCAAATAACGCATTCCCTCACAAATGCCTCCCACCCCCTCACATACGCCCTCAAGCACCCCCAAAGCCCTCACCACAAACCCCCCGTCAAACACCCGCCAAACATTCCACTAAGCCCCCACAAACATTCCCCCAACCCTCTGCAATACCCTCGAAACCCCCCTGAAATGCCGCCCAAGCCCCATCAAACACCCCCCAAATACTACCCTAAACCCCCAATCATCCCCAAAACCACCCCCTCCAAACACCCACATCCCCGCCAAAACACCCTCCAAACCCCCATCCACTAAACCCACCCATCACCCCCAAAACACCCCGATCCCGCCTAAACTCCCCAAACAACCCATCCTACCCCCAGAAAAACAAAACACCCCGCATTTAAGCACTGGGCTAAATCGCTGGCTTTGAAAGCAGACCAAGGCAGGCCAGCAGCACAGTTCAATTCCCGTACCAGCCTCCCCGAACAGGCGCCGGAATGTGGTGACTAGGGGCTTTTCACAGTAACTTCATTTGAAGCCTACTTATGACAATAAGCGATTTTCATTTCATTTCATTTCATTTTTCATTTCCCCAACACGCAATGTCTGTGTCTATGTATTTATATTGTATATTTATTTATGAACTATGTTATTTCATGTATGGTATGATCTGTCTGGACTGTACGCAGAACAATAATTTTCACTGTCCCTCGCTACACGTGACAATAAAATGAAACCCAAATTCGGCCATTCAATCCATCAAGTTTGCTCCGCCATTCTATCATGGCGGATATGTTCCTCTTCTGCGACCTACAATGTTACAAACCATGAGCTGGATAAGACCATAAGACATAGGAGTGGAAGGCTATTCGGCCCATCGAGTCCATTCCACCATTCAATCATGGCTGATTTCAACTCCATTTACCCGCTCTCTCTCCATAGCCCTTAATTCAAAGTACAAAGAAATGTACAGCACAGGAACAGGCCCTTCGGCCCTCCAAGCCCGTGCCGACCATACTGCCCGACTAAACTACAATCTTCTACACTTCCTGGGTCCGTATCCTTCTATTCCCATCCTATTCATATATTTGTCAAGATGCCCCTTAAATGTCCCTATCGTCCCTGCCTCCACTACCTCCTCCGGTAGTGAGTTCCAGGCACCCACTACCCTCTGCGTAAAAAACTTGCCTCGTACATCTACTCTAAACTTTGCCCCTCTCACCTTAAACCTATGCCCCCTAGTAATTGACCCCTCTACCCTGGGGAAAAGCCTCTGACTATCCACTCTGTCTATGCCCCTCATAATTTTGTATACCTCTATCAGGTCGCCCCTCAACCTCCTTCGTTCCAGTGAGAACAAACCGAGTTTATTCAATCGCTCCTCATAGCTTATGCCCTCCATACCAGGCAACATTCTGGTAAATCTCTTCTGCACCCTCTCTAAAGCCTCCACATCCTTCTGGTAGTGTGGCGACCAGAATTGAACACTATACTCCAAGTGTGGCCTAACTAAGGTTCTATACAGCTGCAACATGACTTGCCAATTCTTATACTCAATGCCCCGGCCAATGAAGGCAAGCATGCCGTATGCCTTCTTGACTACCTTCTCCACCTGTGTAGCCCCTTTCAGTGATCTGTGGACCTGTACTCCTAGATCTCTTTGACTTTCAATACTCTTGAGGGTTCTACCGTTCACTGTATATTCCCTACCTGCATTAGCCCTTCCAAAATGCATTACCTCACATTTGTCCAGGTTAAACTCCATCTGCCATCTCTCCGCCCAAGTCTCCAGACAATCTAAATCCTGCTGTATCCTCAGACAGTCCTCATCGCTATCCGCAATTCCACCAACCTTTTGTGTCGTCTGCAAACTTACTAATCAGACCAGTTACATTTTCCTCCAAATCATTTATATATACTACAAAGAGCAAAGGTCCCAGCACTGATCCCTGTGGAACACCACTGGTCACAGCCCTCCAATTAGAAAAGCATCCCTCCATTGCTACCCTCTGCCTTCTATGGCCTAGCCAGTTCTGTATCCACCTTGCCAGTTCACCCCTGATCCCGTGTGACTTCACCTTTTGTACTAGTCTACCATGAGGGACCTTGTCAAAGGCCTTACTGAAGTCCATATAGACAACATCTACTGCCCTACCTGCATCAATCATCTTAGTGACCTCCTCGAAAAACTCTATCAAGTTAGTGAGACACGACCTCCCCTTCACAAAACTGTGCTGCCTCTCACTAATACGTCCATTTGCTTCCAAATGGGAGTAGATCCTGTCTCGAAGAATTCTCTCCAGTAATTTCCCTACCACTGAAGTAAGGCTCACCGGCCTGTAGTTCCCGGGATTATCCCTGCCACCCTTCTTAAACAGAGGAACAACATTGGCTATTCTCCAGTCCTCCGGGACATCCCCTGAAGACAGCGAGGATCCAAAGATTTCTGTCAAGGCCTCAGCAATTTCCTCTCCAGCCTCCTTCAGTATTCTGGGGTAGATCCCATCCGGCCCTGGGGACTTATCTACCTTAATATTTTTTAAGACACCCAACACCTCGTCTTTTTGGATCACAATGTGACCCAGGCTATCTACACCCCCTTCTCCAGACTCAACATCTACCAATTCCTTCTCTTTGGTGAATACTGATGCAAAGTATTCATTTAGTACCTCGCCCATTTCCTCTGGCTCCACACATAGATTCCCTTGCCTATCCTTCAGTGGGCCAACCCTTTCCCTGGCTACCCTCTTGCTTTTTATGTAAGTGTAAAAAGCCTTGGGATTTTCCTTAACCCTATTTGCCAATGACTTTTCATGACCCCTTCTAGCCCTCCTGACTCCCTGCTTAAGTTCCTTCCTACTTTCCTTATATGCCACACAGGCTTCGTCTGTTCCCAGCCTTTTAGCCCTGACAAATGCCTCCTTTTTCTTTTTGACGAGGCCTACAATATCATTCGTCATCCAAGGTTCCCGAAAATTGCCGTATTTATCTTTCTTCCTCACAGGAACATGCCTGTCCTGTATTCCTATCAACTGACACTTGAAAGCCTCCCACATGTCAGATGTTGATTTGCCCTCAAACATCCGCCCCCAATCTATGTTCTTCAGTTCCCGCCTAATATTGTTATAATTAGCCTTCCCCCAATTTAGCACATTCATCCTCGGACCACTCTTATCCTTGTCCACCAGTACTTTAAAACTTACTGAATTGTGGTCACTGTTACCGAAATGCTCCCCTACTGAAACATCTACCACCTGGCCGGGCTCATTCCCCAATACCAGGTCCAGTACCGCCTCTTCCCTAGTTGGACTGTTTACATATTGTTTTAAGAAGCCCTCCTGGATGCTCCTTACAAACTCTGCCCCGTCTAAGCCCCTGGCACTAAGTGAGTCCCAGTCAATATTGGGGAAGTTGAAGTCTCCCATCACCACAACCCTGTTGTTTTTACTCTTTTCCAAAATCTGTCTACCTATCTGCTCCTCTATCTCCCGCTGGCTGTTGGGAGGCCTGTAGTATACCCCCAACATTGTGACTGCACCCTTCTTATTCCTGATCTCTACCCATATAGCCTCACTGCCCTCTGAGGTGTCCTCTCGCTGTATAGCTGTGATACTCTCCTGAACAAGTAGCGCAACTCCGCCTCCCCTTTTACATCCCCCTCTATCCCGCCTGAAACATCTAAATCCTGGAACGTTTAGCTGCCAATCCTGCCCTTCCCTCAACCAGGTCTCTGTAATGGCAACAACATCATAGTTCCAAGTAGTAATCCAAGCTCTAAGTTCATCTGCCTTACCCGTAATGCTCCTTGCATTAAAACATATGCACTTCAGGCCACCAGACCCGCTGTGTTCAGCAACTTCTCCCCGTCTGCTCTGCCTCAGAGCCACACTGTCCCTATTCCCTAGTTCTCCCTCAACGCTCTCACCTTCTGACCTATTGCTCCCGTGCCCACCCCCCTGCCATACTAGTTTAAACCCTCCCGTGTGACACTAGCAAATCTCGCGGCCAGGATATTTATGCCTCTCCGGTTTAGATGCAACCCGTCCATCTTATACAGGTCACACCTGCCCCGGAAGAGCTCCCAGTGGTCCAGATAACAGAAACCCTCCCTCCTACACCAGCTGTTTAGCCACGTGTTTGTCTGCTCTATCTTCCTATTTCTAGCCTCACTGGCACGTGGCACAGGGAGTAATCCCGAGATTACAACCCTCGAGGTCCTGTCTTTTAACTTTCTGCCTAGCTCCCTGAACTCCTGCTGCAGGACCTCATGCCCCTTCCTGCCTATGTCGTTAGTACCAATATGTACAACGACCTCTACCTGTTTGCCCTCCCCCTTCAGGATTCCCTCTACCCGTTCGGAGACATCCTGGACCCTGGCACCAGGGAGGCAACATACCATCCTGGAGTCTCTTTCACGTCCACAGAAGCGCCTATCTGTTCCCCTGACTATAGAGTCCCCTATAACTATTACTCTTCTGCGCTTTGACCCTCCCTTCTGAACATCAGAGCCAGCCGTGGTGCCACTGCTCTGGCTGCTGCTGTTTTCCCCTGATAGGCTATCCCCCCCGACAGTATCCAAAGGGGTATATCTGTTCGAGAGGGGGACAACCACAGGGGATTCTTGATTCCTCGAGAAATCAAGAATTTATCAACTTCTGTCTTAAAGACACTCAACGTCCCGGCCTCCACCGCCCTCTATGGCAATGAATTCCACAGACCCACCACTCTCTGGCTGAAGAAATTTCTCCTCATCTCTGTTCTAAAGTGACTCCCTTTTATTCTAAGGCTGTGCCCCCGGGTCCTAGTCTCCCCTGCTAATGGAAACAACTTCCCTACATCCACCCTATCTAAGCCATTCATTATCTTGTAAGTTTCTATTAGATCTCCCCTCAACCTCCTAAACTCCAATGAATATAATCCCAGGATCCTCAGACGTTCATCGTATGTTAGGCCCACCATTCCTGGGATCATCCGTGTGAATCTCCGCTGGACCCACTCCAGTGCCAGTATGTCCTTCCTGAGGTGTGGGGCCCAAAATTGCTCACAGTATTCTAAATGGGGCCTAACTAATGCTTTATAAAGCTTCAGAAGTACATCCCTGCTTTTATATTCCAAGCCTCTTGAGATAAATGACAACATTGCATTTGCTTTCTTAATTACGGACTCAACCTGCAAGTTTACCTTTAGAGAATCCTGGACTAGGACTCCCAAGTCCCTTTGCACTTCAGCATTATGAATTTTGTCACCGTTTAGAAAATAGTCCATGCCTCTATTCTTTTTTCCAAAGTGCAAGACCTCGCACTTGCCCACGTTGAATTTCATCAGCCATTTCTTGGACCACTCTCCTAAACTGTCTAAATCTTTCTGCAGCCTCCCCACCTGCTCCATACTACCTGCCCCTCCACCTATCTTTTTTTTAATAAATATTTTTGGTCAACCAACACAGTACATTGTGCATCCTTTACACAATATTATAACAACACAAATAACAATGACCTATTTTATAAACAAAAAATGAATAAATAATAAATAACAAAAATGAAAACTAACCCGAATTGGCAACTGCCTTATCACAAGTAACACTCTCCAAAAATATAATTTAACAGTCCAATATATAATTATCTGTCGCAACGACCTATACATATTATACAGTATATATTAACAACCCTGAGAGTCCTTCTGGTTCCTCCCCCCCCCCCCCCCCCCCCCGATCCTGGGCTGCTGCTGCTGCCTTCTTTTTTCCATTCCATCTATCTTTCTGCGAGGTATTCGACGAACGGTTGCCACCGCCTGGTGAACCCTTGAGCCGACCCCCTTAGAACGAACTTAATCCGCTCTAGCTTTATAAACCCTGCCATGTCATTTATCCAGGTCTCCACCCCCAGGGGCTTGGCTTCTTTCCACATTAACAATATCCTGCGCCGGGCTTCTAGGGACGCAAAGGCCAAAACATCGGCCTCTCTCGCCTCCTGCACTCCCGGCTCTTGTGCAACCCCAAATATAGCCAACCCCCAGCTTGGTTCGACCCGGACCCCCACTACTTTTGAAAGCACCTTTGTCACCCCCATCCAAAACCCCTGTAGTGCCGGGCATGACCAAAACATATGGGTATGATTCGCTAGGCTTCGCGAGCACCTCGCACACCCATCCTCCACCCCAAAAAATTTACTGAGCCGTGCTCTAGTCATATGCGCCCTGTGTAATACCTTAAACTGAATCAGGCTTAGCCTGGCACACGAGGACGACGAGTTTACCCTGCTTAGGGCATCTGCCCACAGCCCCTCCTCGATCTCCTCCCCCAGCTCTTCTTCCCATTTCCCTTTTAGTTCATCTACCATAGTCTCCCCTTCGTCCCTCATTTCCCTATATATATCTGACACCTTACCATCCCCCACCCATGTCTTTGAGATCACTCTGTCCTGCACCTCTTGTGTCGGGAGCTGCGGGAATTCCCTCACCTGTTGCCTCGCAAAAGCCCTCAGTTGCATATACCTGAATGCATTCCCTTGGGGCAACCCATATTTCTCGGTCAGCGCTCCCAGACTCGCGAACTTCCCATCCACAAACAGATCTTTCAGTTGCGTTATTCCTGCTCTTTGCCACATTCCATATCCCCCATCCATTCCCCCCGGGGCAAACCTATGGTTGTTTCTTATCGGGGACCCTCCCAAGGCTCCAGTCTTTCCCCTATGCCGTCTCCACTGTCCCCAAATCTTCAGTGTAGCCACCACCACCGGGCTTGTGGTGTAGTTCCTCGGTGAGAACGGCAATGGGGCTGTCACCATAGCCTGTAGGCTAGTCCCCCTACAGGACGCCCTCTCTAATCTCTTCCACGCCGCTCCCTCCTCCTCTCCCATCCACTTACTCACCATTGAAATATTAGCGGCCCAATAATACTCACTTAGGCTCGGTAGTGCCAGCCCCCCCCCTATCCCTGCTACGCTGTAAGAATCCCTTCCTCACTCTCGGGGTCTTCCCGGCCCACACAAAACCCATGATGCTCTTTTCAATCCTTTTAAAAAAAGCCTTCGTGATCACCACCGGGAGGCACTGAAACACAAAGAGGAATCTCGGGAGGACCACCATCTTAACCGCCTGCACCCTCCTTGCCAGTGACAGGGATACCATATCCCATCTCTTGAAATCCTCCTCCATTTGTTCCACCAACCGCGTTAAATTTAACCTATGCAATGTGCCCCAATTCTTGGCTATCTGGATCCCCAGGTAACGAAAGTCCCTTGTTACCTTCCTCAACGGTAGGTCCTCTATTTCTCTACTCTGCTCCCCTGGATGCACCACAAACAACTCACTTTTCCCCATGTTCAATTTATACCCTGAAAAATCCCCAAACTCCCCAAGTATCCGCATTATTTCTGGCATCCCCTCCGCCGGATCTGCCACGTATAGTAGCAAATCGTCCGCATACAAAGATACCCGGTGTTCTTCTCCTCCTCTAAGTACTCCCCTCCACTTCTTGGAACCCCTCAACGCTATCACCAGGGGCTCAATCGCCAGTGCAAACAATAATGGGGACAGAGGGCATCCCTGCCTTGTCCCTCTATGGAGCTGAAAATATGCAGATCCCCGTCCATTCGTGACCACGCTCGCCATCGGGGCGCTATACAACAGCTGCACCCATCTAACATACCCCTCTCCAAAACCAAATCTCCTCAACACCTCCCACAAATAATCCCACTCCACTCTATCAAATGCTTTCTCGGCATCCATCGCCACTACTATCTCCGTTTCCCCCTCTGGTGGGGCCATCATCATTACCCCTAACAGCCTCCGTATATTCGTGTTCAGCTGTCTCCCCTTCACAAACCCAGTTTGGTCCTCGTGGACCACCCCCGGGACACATTCCTCTATTCTCATTGCCATTACCTTGGCCAGGATCTTGGCATCTACATTTAGGAGGGAAATAGGTCTATAGAAGCGATATCGTTTAAGAGAAGCGATATCGTTGCTTCAGACATAGTCGGGGGCAGTTGGCCCCTTTCCTTTGCCTCATTAAAGGTCCTCGTCAATACCGGGGCGAGCAAGTCCACATATTTTCTATAGAATTCGACTGGGAATCCATCCGGTCCCGGAGCCTTTCCCGCCTGCATGCTCCTAATTCCTTTCACCACTTCTTCTACCTCGATCTGTGCTCCCAGTCCCACCCTTTCCTGCTCTTCCACCTTGGGAAATTCCAGCCGATCCAAGAAGCCCATCATTCTCTCCCTCCCATCCGGGGGTTGAGCTTCATATAATTTTTTATAAAATGTCTTGAACACTCCATTCACTCTCTCCGCTCCCCGCTCCATCTCTCCTTCCTCATCCCTCACTCCCCCTATTTCCCTCGCTGCTCCCCTTTTCCTCAATTGGTGTGCCAGCAACCTGCTCGCCTTCTCCCCATATTCGTACTGTACACCCTGTGCCTTCTTCCATTGTGCCTCTGCAGTGCCCGTAGTCAGCAAGTCAAATTCTACATGTAGCCTTTGCCTTTCCCTGTACAGTCCCTCCTCCGGTGCTTCCGCATATTGTCTGTCCACCCTCAAAAGTTCTTGCAGCAACCGCTCCCGTTCCTTACTCTCCTGCTTCCCTTTATGTGCCCTTATTGATATCAGCTCCCCTCTAACCACCGCCTTCAACGCCTCCCAGACCACTCCCACCTGGACCTCCCCATTATCATTGAGTTCCAAGTACTTTTCAATGCACCCCCTCACCCTTAGACACACCCCCTCATCTGCCATTAGTCCCATGTCCATTCTCCAGGGTGGGCGCCCTCCTGTTTCCTCCCCTATCTCCAAGTCTACCCAGTGTGGAGCGTGATCCGAAATGGCTATAGCCATATACTCTGTTCCCCTCACCTTCGGGATCAACGCCCTTCCCAGCACAAAAAAGTCTATTCGCGAGTAGACTTTATGGACATAGGAGAAAAACGAGAACTCCTTACTCCTAGGTCTGCTAAATCTCCACGGGTCTACACCTCCCATCTGCTCCATAAAATCTTTAAGTACCTTGGCTGCTGCCGGCCTCCTTCCAGTCCTGGACTTCGACCTATCCAGCCCTAGTTCCAACACCGTATTAAAATCTCCCCCCATTATCAGCTTTCCCATCTCTAGGTCCGGAATGCGTCCTAGCATCTGCCTCATAAAATTGGCATCATCCCAGTTCGGGGCATATACGTTTACCAAAACCACCGTCTCCCCCTGTAGTTTGCCACTCACCATCACGTATCTGCCCCCGTTATCCGCCACTATAGTCTTTGCCTCGAACATTACCCGCTTCCCACTAATATAGCCACCCCCCTGTTTTTCGCATCTAGCCCCGAATGGAACACCTGCCCCACCCATCCTTTGCGTAGCCTAACCTGGTCTATCAGTTTCAGGTGCGTTTCCTGTAACATAACCACATCTGCCTTAAGTTTCTTAAGGTGTGCGAGTACCCGTGCCCTCTTTATCGGCCCGTTCAGCCCTCTCACGTTCCACGTGATCAGCCGGGTTGGGGGGCTTCCTACCCCCCCCCCCCTCTTGTCGATTAGCCATCCCCTTTTTCCAGCTCCTCACCCGGTTCCCACGCAGCTGTATCTCCCCAGGCGGTGCCCCCCCGCCCATCCCCTCCCATACCAGCTCCCCCCTCCCCAGCAGCAGCAACCCAGTAATTCCCCCCTCCCACCCCCCCCGCTAGATCCCCCGCTCGCGTAATTACTCCCCCCATGTTGCTCCCAGAAGTCAGCAAACTCTGGCCGACCTCGGCTTCCCCCCGTGACCTCGGCTCGCACCGTGCGACGCCCCCTCCTTCCTGCTTCTCTATTCCCGCCATGATTATCATAGCGCGGGAACCAAGCCCGCGCTTCTCCCTTGGCCCCGCCCCCAATGGCCAACGCCCCATCTCCTCCACCTCTCCTCCTCCCCCATCACCACCTGTGGAAGAGAGAAAGTTTACCACATCGCAGGATTAGTACATAAAATTCCTCTTTCCCCCCTTTTTAACCCCCCTCTTCGCCCCCCACATTCGCCCCACCACTTTGTTCAAACGTTCTTTTTAATAACCCGCTCATTCCAGTTTTTCTTCCACAATAAAAGTCCACGCTTCATCCGCCGTCTCAAAGTAGTGGTGCCTCCCTCGATATGTGACCCACAGTCTTGCCGGTTGCAGCATTCCAAATTTTATCTTCTTTTTATGAAGCACCGCCTTGGCCCGATTAAAGCTCGCCCTCCTTCTCGCCACCACCGCACTCCAGTCTTGATAAACGCGGATCACCGCGTTCTCCCATTTACTGCTCCGAGTTTTCTTTGCCCATCTAAGGACCATTTCTCTATCCTTAAAACGGAGGAATCTCACCACTATGGCTCTGGGAATTTCTCCTGCTCTCGGTCCTCGCGCCATCACTCGGTATGCTCCCTCCACCTCCAACGGACCCGCCGGGGCCTCCGCTCCCATTAACGAGTGCAGCATCGTGCTCACATATGCCCCGACGTCCGCCCCCTCCACACCTTCAGGAAGACCAAGAATCCTCAGGTTGTTCCTCCTTGCGTTGTTCTCCAGTGCCTCCAACCTTTCCACACATCGTTTCTGATGTGCCTCATGCGTCTCCGTCTTCACCACCAGGCCCTGTATGTCATCCTCATTCTCGGCTGCCTTTGCCTTCACGACCCGAAGCTCCCGCTCCTGGGTCTTTTGTTCCTCCTTTAGCCCTTCGATCGCCTGTAGTATCGGGGCCAACAGCTCTTTCTTCATTTCCTTTTTGAGCTCTTCCACACAGCATTTCAAGAACTCTTGTTGTTCAGGGCCCCATGTTAAACTGCCACCTTCCGACGCCATCTTGGTTTTTGCTTGCCTTCCTTGCCGCTGTTCTAAAGGATCCACTGCAATCTGGCCACTCTCTCCTCCTTTTTTCATCCGTATCCAGGGGGAATTCCCTTCTGGTTTACCGCACAATGTTTTTAGCCGTCAAAATTGCCGTTGGGGCTCCTATCAAGAGCCCAAAAGTCCGTTTCACCGGGAGCTGCCGAAACGTGCGACTCAGCTGGTCATCGCCGCACCCGGAAGTCCCCCTCCACCTATCTTTGTATCATCGGCAAACTTAGCCAGAATGCCCCCAGTCCCGTCATCTAGATCGTTAATATATAAAGAGAACAGCTGTGGCCCCAACACTGAACCCTGTGGGACACCACTCGTCACCGGTTGCCATTCCGAAAAAGAACCTTTTATCCCAACTCTCTGCCTTCTGCCTGACAGCCAATCATCAATCCATGTTAGTACCTTGCCTCGAATACCATGGGCCCTTATTTTACTCAGCAGTCTCTCGTGAGGCACCTTATCAAAGGCCTTTTGGAAGTCAAGATAGATAACATCCATTGGCACTCCTTGATCTAACCTATTTGTTATCTCTTCAAAGAACTCTAACAGGTTTGTCAGGCACGACCTACCCTTACTAAATCCATGCTGACTTGTCCTCATCCGACCCTGCACTTCCAAGAATTTAGAAATCTCATCCTTAACAATGGATTCTAGAATCTTGCCAATAACCGAGGTTAGGCTAATTGGCCTATAATTATCCATCTTTTTCTTTGTATTAATATTTAGAGTGAAGTCCAGGATTGTATCAATATTTAGATTGTTCCCCTGAATTTTCCAATATTTAGAGTGATCCCCGGATTGTGTCAATATTTAGAATGAACCCCAGGATTGTGTCAATATCTAGAGTGATCCCCAGGATTGTGTCAATATTTAGAATGAACCCCAGGGTTGTGTCACTATTTAGAGTGATCCCCAGGATTGTATCAATATTTAGAGTGATCCCCAGGATTGTATCAATATTTAGAGTGATCCCCAGGATTGTGTCAATATTTAGAGTGATCCCCAGGATTGTGTCAATATTTAGAGTGATCCCCAGGCTTGTGTCAATATTTAGAGTGATCCCCAGGATTGTGTCAATATTTAGAGTGATCCCCAGGCTTGTGTCAATATTTAGAGGGATCCCCAGGATTGTGTCAATATTTAGAGTGATCCCCAGGCTTGTGTCAATATTTAGAGTGATCCCAATGATTGTGTCAATATTTAGAGTGATCCCCAGGATTGTGTCAATATTTAGAATGATCCCCAGGATTGTGTCAATATTTAGAATGATCCCCAGGATTGTGTCAATATTTAGAGTGATCCCCAGGATTGTGTCAATATTTAGAGTGATCCCCAGGATTGTGTCAATATTTAGAATGATCCACAGGCTTGTGTCAATATTTAGAGTGATCCCCAGGATTGTGTCAATATTTAGAGGGATCCCCAGGATTGTGTCAATATTTAGAGTGATCCCCAGGATTGTGTCAATATTTAGAGTGATCCCCAGGATTGTGTCAATATTTAGTGTGATCTCCAGGATTGTGTCAATATTTAGAGTGATCCTCAGGATTGTGTCAATATTTAGAGTGATCCCCAGGATTGTGTCAATATTTAGAGGGATCCCCAGGATTGTGTCAATATTTAGAGGGATCCCCAGGATTGTGTCAATATTTAGAGTGATCCCCAGGATTGTGTCAATATTTAGAATGATCCACAGGCTTGTGTCAATATTTAGAGTGATCCCCAGGATTGTGTCAATATTTAGAGGGATCCCCAGGATTGTGTCAATATTTAGAGTGATCCCCAGGATTGTGTCAATATTTAGAGTGATCCCCAGGATTGTGTCAATATTTAGAGTGATCCCCAGGATTGTATCACTATTTAGTGTGATCCCCAGAATTGTGTCATTATTTAGAGGGATCCCCAGGATTGTATCAATATTTAGAATGATCCACAGGATTGTATCACTATTTAGAGTGATCCACAGGATTGTATCACTATTTAGAGTGATCCCCAGGATTGTATCAAGCTTTAGAGTGATCCCCAGGATTGTATCACTATTTAGAGTGATCCCCAGGATTGTGTCAATATTTAGAGTGATCCACAGGATTGTAGCACTATTTAGAGTGATCCCCAGGATTGTGTCAATATTTAGAGTGATCCCCAGGATTGTATCACTATTTAGAGGGATCCCCAGGATTGTGTCAATATTTAGAGTGATCCCCAGGATTGTGTCAATATTTAGAGTGATCCCCAGGATTGTGTCAATATTTAGAGTGATCCCCAGGATTGTATCACTATTTAGAGGGATCCCCAGGATTGTGTCAATATTTAGAGTGATCCCCAGGATTGTGTCAATATTTAGAGTGATCCCCAGGATTGTGTCAATATTTAGAGGGATCCCCAGGATTGTGTCACTATTTAGTGTGATCCCCAGAATTGTGTCATTATTTAGAGGGATCCCCAGGATTGTGCCAATATTTAGAGTGATCCCCAGGATTGTGTCAATATTTAGAGGGATCCCCAGGATTGTGTCAATATTTAGAGGGATCCCCAGGATTGTGCCAATATTTAGAGGGATCCCCAGGATTGTGTCAATATTTAGAGTGATCCCCAGAATTGTGTCAATATTTAGAGGGATCCCCAGGATTGTGCCAATATTTAGAGTGATCCCCAGGATTGTGTCAATATTTAGAGGGATCCCCAGGATTGTGTCACTATTTAGTGTGATCCCCAGAATTGTGTCATTATTTAGAGGGATCCCCAGGATTGTGCCAATATTTAGAGTGATCCCCAGGATTGTGTCAATATTTAGAGGGATCCCCAGGATTGTGTCACTATTTAGTGTGATCCCCAGAATTGTGCCAATATTTAGAGGGATCCCCATGATTGTGTCAATATTTAGAGTGATCCCCAGGATTGTGTCAATATTTAGAGGGATCCCCAGGATTGTGCCAATATTTAGAGTGATCCCCAGGATTGTGTCAATATTTAGAGTGATCCCCAGGATTGTGTCAATATTTAGAGTGATCCCCAGGATTGTATCATTATTTAGGGGATCCCCAGGATTGTGCCAATATTTAGAGTGATCCACAGGATTGTGTCAATATTTAGAGGGATCCCCAGGATTGTGTCAATATTTAGAGTGATCCACAGGATTGTGTCAATATTTAGAGGGACGCCCAGGATTGTGCCAATATTTAGAGTGGTCCCCAGAATTGTGTCATTATTTAGAGGGATCCCCAGGATTGTGCCAATCTTTAGAGTGATCCCCAGGATTGTGTCAATATTTAGAGGGATCCCCAGGATTGTGTCACTATTTAGTGTGATCCCCAGAATTGTGTCAATATTTAGAGGGATCCTCAGGATTGTGTCAATATTTAGAGGGATCCCCAGGATTGTGCCAATATTTAGAGTGATCCCCAGGATTGTGTCAATATTTAGAGTGATCCCCAGGCTTGTGTCAATATTTAGAGTGATCCCCAGGATTGTGTCAATATTTAGAGTGATCCCCAGGATTGTATCACTATTTAGAGTGATCCACAGGATTGTGTCAATATTTAGAGTGATCCCCAGGATTGTGTCAATATTTAGAGTGATCCCCAGGCTTGTGTCAATATTTAGAGTGATCCCCAGGATTGTGTCAATATTTAGAGTGATCCACAGGATTGTGTCAATATTTAGAGTGATCCCCAGGATTGTGTCAATATTTAGAGGGATCCCCAGGATTGTGCCAATATTTAGAGTGATCCCCAGGATTGTGTCAATATTTAGAGTGATCTCCAGGCTTGTGTCATTATTTAGAGGGATCCCCAGGATTGTGTCAATATTTAGAGTGATCTCCAGGCTTGTGTCATTATTTAGAGGGATCCCCAGGATTGTGTCAATATTTAGAGTGATCCCCAGGATTGTGTCAATATTTAGAATGATCCTCAGGATTGTGTCAATATTTAGAGGGATCCCCAGGATTGTGTCAATATTTAGAGTGATCCCCAGGATTGTGTCAATATTTAGAGGGATCTCCAGGCTTGTGTCATTATTTAGAGGGATCCCCAGGATTGTGTCAATATTTAGAGTGATCTCCAGGCTTGTGTCATTATTTAGAGGGATCCCCAGGATTGTGTCAATATTTAGAATGATCCTCAGGATTGTGTCAATATTTAGAGTGATCCCCAGGATTGTGTCAATATTTAGAGTGATCCCCAGGATTGTGTCAATATTTAGAGGGATCTCCAGGCTTGTGTCATTATTTAGAGGGATCCCCAGGATTGTGTCAATATTTAGAGTGATCTCCAGGCTTGTGTCATTATTTAGAGGGATCCCCAGGATTGTGTCAATATTTAGAATGATCCTCAGGATTGTGTCAATATTTAGAGGGATCCCCAGGATTGTGTCAATATTTAGAGTGATCTCCAGGCTTGTGTCATTATTTAGAGGGATCCCCAGGATTGTGTCAATATTTAGAGTGATCTCCAGGCTTGTGTCATTATTTAGAGGGATCCCCAGGATTGTGTCAATATTTAGAATGATCCCCAGGATTGTGTCAATATTTAGAGTGATCCCCAGGCTTGTGTCAATATTTAGAGTGATCCCCAGGATTGTGTCAATATTTAGAGTGATCCCCAGGCTTGTGTCAATATTTAGAGTGATCTCCAGGATTGTGTCAATATTTAGAGTGATCTCCAGGATTGTGTCAATATTTAGAGTGATCCCCAGGATTGTGTCAATATTTAGAGTGATCCCCAGGATTGTGTCAATATTTAGAATGATCCTCAGGATTGTGTCAATATTTAGAGTGATCCCCAGGATTGTATCAATATTTAGAGTGATCCCCAGGCTTGCGTCAATATTTAGAGGGATCCCCAGGATTGTATCAATATTTAGTGTGATCCCCAGAATTGTGTCATTATTTAGAGGGATCCCCAGGATTGTGCCAATATTTAGAGTGATCCACAGGATTGTATCAATATTTAGAGTGATCTCCAGGCTTGTGTCATTATTTAGAGGGATCCCCAGGATTGTGTCAATATTTAGAGTGATCCCCAGGATTGTGTCAATATTTAGAGTGATCCCCAGGATTGTATCAATATTTAGTGTGATCCCCAGAATTGTGTCATTATTTAGAGGGATCCCCAGGATTGTGCCAATATTTAGAGTGATCCTCAGGATTGTGCCAATATTTAGAGTGATCCTCAGGATTGTGCCAATATTTAGAGTGATCCACAGGATTGTATCAAGCTTTAGAGTGATCCCCAGGATTGTATCACTATTTAGAGTGATCCCCAGGATTGTATCAAGCTTTAGAGTGATCCCCAGGATTGTATCAATATTTAGTGTGATCCCCAGGATTGTGTCAATATTTAGAGTGATCCACAGGCTTGTGTCAATATTTAGAGGGATCCCCAGGATTGTGTCAATATTTAGAGGGATCCCCAGGATTGTGCCAATATTTAGAGTGATCCCCAGGATTGTGTCAATATTTAGAATGATCCTCAGGATTGGGTCAATATTTAGAGTGATCCCCAGGATTGTGTCAATATTTAGAGTGATCCCCAGGATTGTGTCAATATTTAGAGGGATCCCCAGGCTTGTGTCAATATTTAGAGTGATCCCCAGGATTGTATCACTATTTAGAGTGATCCACAGGATTGTATCAAGCTTTAGAGTGATCCCCAGGATTGTATCACTATTTAGTGTGATCCCCAGAATTGTGTCACTATTTAGAGGGATCCCCAGGATTGTGTCAATATTTAGAGTGATCTCCAGGATTGTGTCAATATTTAGAGTGATCCCCAGGATTGTGTCAATATTTAGAGTGATCCCCAGGATTGTGTCAATATTTAGAATGATCCTCAGGATTGTGTCAATATTTAGAGTGATCCCCAGGATTGTGTCAATATTTAGAATGATCCTCAGGATTGTGTCAATATTTAGAGTGATCCCCAGGATTGTATCAATATTTAGAGTGATCCCCAGGCTTGTGTCAATATTTAGAGGGATCCCCAGGATTGTATCAATATTTAGAGTGATCCCCAGGATTGTATCAATATTTAGTGTGATCCCCAGAATTGTGTCATTATTTAGAGGGATCCCCAGGATTGTGCCAATATTTAGAGTGATCCCCAGGATTGTATCAATATTTAGAGTGATCTCCAGGCTTGTGTCATTATTTAGAGGGATCCCCAGGATTGTGTCAATATTTAGAGTGATCCCCAGAATTGTGTCAATATTTAGAGTGATCCCCAGGTTTGTATCAATATTTAGTGTGATCCCCAGAATTGTGTCATTATTTAGAGGGATCCCCAGGATTGTGCCAATATTTAGAGTGATCCTCAGGATTGTGCCAATATTTAGAGTGATCCTCAGGATTGTGCCAATATTTAGAGTGATCCACAGGATTGTATCAAGCTTTAGAGTGATCCCCAGGATTGAATCACTATTTAGAGTGATCCCCAGGATTGTATCAAGCTTTAGAGTGACCCCCAGGATTGTATCAATATTTAGTGTGATCCCCAGGATTGTGTCAATATTTAGAGTGATCCACAGGCTTGTGTCAATATTTAGAGGGATCCCCAGGATTGTGTCAATATTTAGAGGGATCCCCAGGATTGTGCCAATATTTAGAGTGATCCCCAGGATTGTGTCAATATTTAGAATGATCCTCAGGATTGGGTCAATATTTAGAGTGATCCCCAGGATTGTGTCAATATTTAGAGTGATCCCCAGGATTGTGTCAATATTTAGAGGGATCCCCAGGCTTGTGTCAATATTTAGAGTGATCCCCAGGATTGTATCACTATTTAGAGTGATCCACAG
This sequence comes from Scyliorhinus torazame, assembly GCF_047496885.1. Lineage (NCBI taxonomy): Eukaryota > Metazoa > Chordata > Chondrichthyes > Carcharhiniformes > Scyliorhinidae > Scyliorhinus > Scyliorhinus torazame. Next base: position 1,751,292 of record NC_092718.1, on the reverse strand, counting down.
GATTGTATCAAGCTTTAGAGTGATCCCCAGGATTGTATCACTATTTAGTGTGATCCCCAGAATTGTGTCACTATTTAGAGGGATCCCCAGGATTGTGTCAATATTTAGAGTGATCCCCAGGATTGTGTCAATATTTAGAGGGATCCCCAGGATTGTGCCAATATTTAGAGTGATCCCCAGGATTGTGTCAATATTTAGAGTGATCCCCAGGATTGTATCAATATTTAGAGTGATCCCCAGGATTGTGTCAATATTTAGAATGATCCTCAGGATTGTGTCAATATTTAGAGTGATCCCCAGGATTGTATCAATATTTAGAGTGATCCCCAGGCTTGTGTCAATATTTAGAGGGATCCCCAGGATTGTATCAATATTTAGAGTGATCCCCAGGATTGTATCAATATTTAGTGTGATCCCCAGAATTGTGTCATTATTTAGAGGGATCCCCAGGATTGTGCCAATATTTAGAGTGATCCTCAGGATTGTGCCAATATTTAGAGTGATCCTCAGGATTGTGCCAATATTTAGAGTGATCCACAGGATTGTATCAAGCTTTAGAGTGATCCCCAGGATTGTATCACTATTTAGAGTGATCCCCAGGATTGTATCAAGCTTTAGAGTGATCCCCAGCATTGTATCAATATTTAGTGTGATCCCCAGGATTGTGTCAATATTTAGAGTGATCCACAGGCTTGTGTCAATATTTAGAGGGATCCCCAGGATTGTGTCAATATTTAGAGGGATCCCCAGGATTGTGCCAATATTTGGAGTGATCCCCAGGATTGTGTCAATATTTAGAATGATCCTCAGGATTGGGTCAATATTTAGAGTGATCCCCAGGATTGTGTCAATATTTAGAATGATCCACAGGATTGTATCACTATTTAGAGTGATCCCCAGGATTGTATCAAGCTTTAGAGTGATCCCCAGGATTGTATCACTATTTAGTGTGATCCCCAGAATTGTGTCATTATTTAGAGGGATCCCCAGGATTGTGTCAATATTTAGAGTGATCCCCAGGATTGTGTCAATATTTAGAGTGATCCCCAGGATTGTGTCAATATTTAGAGGGATCCCCAGGATTGTGTCAATATTTAGAGGGATCCCCAGGATTGTGTCAATATTAAAAGAGTGATCCCCAGGATTGTGTCAATATTTAGAGGGATCCCCAGGATTGTGTCAATATTTAGAATGATCCCCAGGATTGTATCACTATTTAGAGTGATCCTCAGGATTGTGTCAATATTTAGAGTGATCCTCAGGATTGTGTCAATATTTAGAGGGATCCCCAGGATTGTGTCAATATTTAGAGTGATCCTCAGGATTGGGTCAATATTTAGAGTGATCCTCAGGATTGTGTCAATATTTAGAGTGATCCCCAGGATTGTGTCAATATTTAGAGGGATCCCCAGGCTTGTGTCAATATTTAGAGTGATCCCCAGGATTGTGTCAATATTTAGAGTGATCCCCAGGATTGTGTCAATATTTAGAGTGATCCTCAGGATTGTATCACTATTTAGAGTGATCCCCAGGATTGTATCACTATTTAGAGTGATCCCCAGGATTGTGTCAATATTTAGAGTGATCCCCAGGATTGTGTCAATATTTAGAGTGATCCACAGGATTGTGTCAATATTTAGAGGGATCCCCAGGATTGTGTCAATATTTAGAGTGATCCCCAGGATTGTGTCAATATTTAGAGTGATCCCCAGGATTGTGTCAATATTTAGAGTGATCCCCAGGATTGTATCATTATTTAGGGGATCCCCAGGATTGTGCCAATATTTAGAGTGATCCACAGGATTGTGTCAATATTTAGAGGGATCCCCAGGATTGTGTCAATATTTAGAGTGATCCACAGGATTGTGTCAATATTTAGAGGGACGCCCAGGATTGTGCCAATATTTAGAGTGGTCCCCAGAATTGTGTCATTATTTAGAGGGATCCCCAGGATTGTGCCAATCTTTAGAGTGATCCCCAGGATTGTGTCAATATTTAGAGGGATCCCCAGGATTGTGTCACTATTTAGTGTGATCCCCAGAATTGTGTCAATATTTAGAGGGATCCTCAGGATTGTGTCAATATTTAGAGGGATCCCCAGGATTGTGCCAATATTTAGAGTGATCCCCAGGATTGTGTCAATATTTAGAGTGATCCCCAGGCTTGTGTCAATATTTAGAGTGATCCCCAGGATTGTGTCAATATTTAGAGTGATCCCCAGGATTGTATCACTATTTAGAGTGATCCACAGGATTGTGTCAATATTTAGAGTGATCCCCAGGATTGTGTCAATATTTAGAGTGATCCCCAGGCTTGTGTCAATATTTAGAGTGATCCCCAGGATTGTGTCAATATTTAGAGTGATCCACAGGATTGTGTCAATATTTAGAGTGATCCCCAGGATTGTGTCAATATTTAGAGGGATCCCCAGGATTGTGCCAATATTTAGAGTGATCCCCAGGATTGTGTCAATATTTAGAGTGATCTCCAGGCTTGTGTCATTATTTAGAGGGATCCCCAGGATTGTGTCAATATTTAGAGTGATCTCCAGGCTTGTGTCATTATTTAGAGGGATCCCCAGGATTGTGTCAATATTTAGAGTGATCCCCAGGATTGTGTCAATATTTAGAATGATCCTCAGGATTGTGTCAATATTTAGAGGGATCCCCAGGATTGTGTCAATATTTAGAGTGATCCCCAGGATTGTGTCAATATTTAGAGGGATCTCCAGGCTTGTGTCATTATTTAGAGGGATCCCCAGGATTGTGTCAATATTTAGAGTGATCTCCAGGCTTGTGTCATTATTTAGAGGGATCCCCAGGATTGTGTCAATATTTAGAATGATCCTCAGGATTGTGTCAATATTTAGAGTGATCCCCAGGATTGTGTCAATATTTAGAGTGATCCCCAGGATTGTGTCAATATTTAGAGGGATCTCCAGGCTTGTGTCATTATTTAGAGGGATCCCCAGGATTGTGTCAATATTTAGAGTGATCTCCAGGCTTGTGTCATTATTTAGAGGGATCCCCAGGATTGTGTCAATATTTAGAATGATCCTCAGGATTGTGTCAATATTTAGAGGGATCCCCAGGATTGTGTCAATATTTAGAGTGATCTCCAGGCTTGTGTCATTATTTAGAGGGATCCCCAGGATTGTGTCAATATTTAGAGTGATCTCCAGGCTTGTGTCATTATTTAGAGGGATCCCCAGGATTGTGTCAATATTTAGAATGATCCCCAGGATTGTGTCAATATTTAGAGTGATCCCCAGGCTTGTGTCAATATTTAGAGTGATCCCCAGGATTGTGTCAATATTTAGAGTGATCCCCAGGCTTGTGTCAATATTTAGAGTGATCTCCAGGATTGTGTCAATATTTAGAGTGATCTCCAGGATTGTGTCAATATTTAGAGTGATCCCCAGGATTGTGTCAATATTTAGAGTGATCCCCAGGATTGTGTCAATATTTAGAATGATCCTCAGGATTGTGTCAATATTTAGAGTGATCCCCAGGATTGTATCAATATTTAGAGTGATCCCCAGGCTTGCGTCAATATTTAGAGGGATCCCCAGGATTGTATCAATATTTAGTGTGATCCCCAGAATTGTGTCATTATTTAGAGGGATCCCCAGGATTGTGCCAATATTTAGAGTGATCCACAGGATTGTATCAATATTTAGAGTGATCTCCAGGCTTGTGTCATTATTTAGAGGGATCCCCAGGATTGTGTCAATATTTAGAGTGATCCCCAGGATTGTGTCAATATTTAGAGTGATCCCCAGGATTGTATCAATATTTAGTGTGATCCCCAGAATTGTGTCATTATTTAGAGGGATCCCCAGGATTGTGCCAATATTTAGAGTGATCCTCAGGATTGTGCCAATATTTAGAGTGATCCTCAGGATTGTGCCAATATTTAGAGTGATCCACAGGATTGTATCAAGCTTTAGAGTGATCCCCAGGATTGTATCACTATTTAGAGTGATCCCCAGGATTGTATCAAGCTTTAGAGTGATCCCCAGGATTGTATCAATATTTAGTGTGATCCCCAGGATTGTGTCAATATTTAGAGTGATCCACAGGCTTGTGTCAATATTTAGAGGGATCCCCAGGATTGTGTCAATATTTAGAGGGATCCCCAGGATTGTGCCAATATTTAGAGTGATCCCCAGGATTGTGTCAATATTTAGAATGATCCTCAGGATTGGGTCAATATTTAGAGTGATCCCCAGGATTGTGTCAATATTTAGAGTGATCCCCAGGATTGTGTCAATATTTAGAGGGATCCCCAGGCTTGTGTCAATATTTAGAGTGATCCCCAGGATTGTATCACTATTTAGAGTGATCCACAGGATTGTATCAAGCTTTAGAGTGATCCCCAGGATTGTATCACTATTTAGTGTGATCCCCAGAATTGTGTCACTATTTAGAGGGATCCCCAGGATTGTGTCAATATTTAGAGTGATCTCCAGGATTGTGTCAATATTTAGAGTGATCCCCAGGATTGTGTCAATATTTAGAGTGATCCCCAGGATTGTGTCAATATTTAGAATGATCCTCAGGATTGTGTCAATATTTAGAGTGATCCCCAGGATTGTGTCAATATTTAGAATGATCCTCAGGATTGTGTCAATATTTAGAGTGATCCCCAGGATTGTATCAATATTTAGAGTGATCCCCAGGCTTGTGTCAATATTTAGAGGGATCCCCAGGATTGTATCAATATTTAGAGTGATCCCCAGGATTGTATCAATATTTAGTGTGATCCCCAGAATTGTGTCATTATTTAGAGGGATCCCCAGGATTGTGCCAATATTTAGAGTGATCCCCAGGATTGTATCAATATTTAGAGTGATCTCCAGGCTTGTGTCATTATTTAGAGGGATCCCCAGGATTGTGTCAATATTTAGAGTGATCCCCAGAATTGTGTCAATATTTAGAGTGATCCCCAGGTTTGTATCAATATTTAGTGTGATCCCCAGAATTGTGTCATTATTTAGAGGGATCCCCAGGATTGTGCCAATATTTAGAGTGATCCTCAGGATTGTGCCAATATTTAGAGTGATCCTCAGGATTGTGCCAATATTTAGAGTGATCCACAGGATTGTATCAAGCTTTAGAGTGATCCCCAGGATTGAATCACTATTTAGAGTGATCCCCAGGATTGTATCAAGCTTTAGAGTGACCCCCAGGATTGTATCAATATTTAGTGTGATCCCCAGGATTGTGTCAATATTTAGAGTGATCCACAGGCTTGTGTCAATATTTAGAGGGATCCCCAGGATTGTGTCAATATTTAGAGGGATCCCCAGGATTGTGCCAATATTTAGAGTGATCCCCAGGATTGTGTCAATATTTAGAATGATCCTCAGGATTGGGTCAATATTTAGAGTGATCCCCAGGATTGTGTCAATATTTAGAGTGATCCCCAGGATTGTGTCAATATTTAGAGGGATCCCCAGGCTTGTGTCAATATTTAGAGTGATCCCCAGGATTGTATCACTATTTAGAGTGATCCACAGGATTGTATCAAGCTTTAGAGTGATCCCCAGGATTGTATCACTATTTAGTGTGATCCCCAGAATTGTGTCACTATTTAGAGGGATCCCCAGGATTGTGTCAATATTTAGAGTGATCCCCAGGATTGTGTCAATATTTAGAGGGATCCCCAGGATTGTGCCAATATTTAGAGTGATCCCCAGGATTGTGTCAATATTTAGAGTGATCCCCAGGATTGTATCAATATTTAGAGTGATCCCCAGGATTGTGTCAATATTTAGAATGATCCTCAGGATTGTGTCAATATTTAGAGTGATCCCCAGGATTGTATCAATATTTAGAGTGATCCCCAGGCTTGTGTCAATATTTAGAGGGATCCCCAGGATTGTATCAATATTTAGAGTGATCCCCAGGATTGTATCAATATTTAGTGTGATCCCCAGAATTGTGTCATTATTTAGAGGGATCCCCAGGATTGTGCCAATATTTAGAGTGATCCTCAGGATTGTGCCAATATTTAGAGTGATCCTCAGGATTGTGCCAATATTTAGAGTGATCCACAGGATTGTATCAAGCTTTAGAGTGATCCCCAGGATTGTATCACTATTTAGAGTGATCCCCAGGATTGTATCAAGCTTTAGAGTGATCCCCAGCATTGTATCAATATTTAGTGTGATCCCCAGGATTGTGTCAATATTTAGAGTGATCCACAGGCTTGTGTCAATATTTAGAGGGATCCCCAGGATTGTGTCAATATTTAGAGGGATCCCCAGGATTGTGCCAATATTTGGAGTGATCCCCAGGATTGTGTCAATATTTAGAATGATCCTCAGGATTGGGTCAATATTTAGAGTGATCCCCAGGATTGTGTCAATATTTAGAATGATCCACAGGATTGTATCACTATTTAGAGTGATCCCCAGGATTGTATCAAGCTTTAGAGTGATCCCCAGGATTGTATCACTATTTAGTGTGATCCCCAGAATTGTGTCATTATTTAGAGGGATCCCCAGGATTGTGTCAATATTTAGAGTGATCCCCAGGATTGTGTCAATATTTAGAGTGATCCCCAGGATTGTGTCAATATTTAGAGGGATCCCCAGGATTGTGTCAATATTTAGAGGGATCCCCAGGATTGTGTCAATATTAAAAGAGTGATCCCCAGGATTGTGTCAATATTTAGAGGGATCCCCAGGATTGTGTCAATATTTAGAATGATCCCCAGGATTGTATCACTATTTAGAGTGATCCTCAGGATTGTGTCAATATTTAGAGTGATCCTCAGGATTGTGTCAATATTTAGAGGGATCCCCAGGATTGTGTCAATATTTAGAGTGATCCTCAGGATTGGGTCAATATTTAGAGTGATCCTCAGGATTGTGTCAATATTTAGAGTGATCCCCAGGATTGTGTCAATATTTAGAGGGATCCCCAGGCTTGTGTCAATATTTAGAGTGATCCCCAGGATTGTGTCAATATTTAGAGTGATCCCCAGGATTGTGTCAATATTTAGAGTGATCCTCAGGATTGTATCACTATTTAGAGTGATCCCCAGGATTGTATCACTATTTAGAGTGATCCCCAGGATTGTGTCAATATTTAGAGTGATCCCCAGGATTGTGTCAATATTTAGAGTGATCCACAGGATTGTGTCAATATTTAGAGGGATCCCCAGGATTGTGTCAATATTTAGAGTGATCCCCAGGATTGTGTCAATATTTAGAGTGATCCCCAGGATTGTGTCAATATTTAGAGGGATCCCCAGGATTGTATCAATATTTAGAGGGATCCCCAGGATTGTGTCAATATTTAGAGTGATCCTCAGGATTGTGTCAATATTTAGAGGGATCCCCAGGATTGTGTCAATATTTAGAATGATCCCCAGGATTGTGTCAATATTTAGTGTGATCCTCAGGATTGTGTCAATATTTAGAGGGATCCCCAGGATTGTGTCAATATTTAGAGTGATCCCCAGGATTGTGTCAATATTTAGAGTGATCCCCAGGATTGTGTCAATATTTAGAGTGATCCCCAGGATTGTGTCAATATTTAGAGTGATCCTCAGGATTGTATCACTATTTAGAGTGATCCCCAGGATTGTATCAATATTTAGAGTGATCCTCAGGCTTGTGTCAATATTTAGAGTGATCCCCAGGATTGTGTCAATATTTAGAGTGATCCCCAGGATTGTGTCAATATTTAGAGTGATCCCCAGGATTGTATCAATATTTAGAGGGATCCCCAGGATTGTGTCAATATTTAGAGTGATCCCCAGGATTGTGTCAATATTTAGAGTGATCCCCAGGATTGTGTCAATATTTAGAGTGATCCTCAGGATTGTATCACTATTTAGAGTGATCCCCAGGATTGTGTCAATATTTAGAGGGATCCCCAGGATTGTATCAATATTTAGAGGGATCCCCAGGATTGTGTCAATATTTAGAGTGATCCCCAGGATTGTGTCAATATTTAGAGTGATCCCCAGGATTGTGTCAATATTTAGAGGGATCCCCATGATTGTGTCAATATTTAGAGGGATCCCCAGGATTGTGTCAATATTTAGAGTGATCCCCAGGATTGTGTCAATATTTAGAGTGATCCTCAGGATTGTGTCAATATTTAGAGTGATCCCCAGGATTGTGTCAATATTTAGAATGATCCTCAGGATTGTGTCAATATTTAGAGTGATCCCCAGGCTTGTGTCAATATTTAGAGTGATCCCCAGGATTGTGTCAATATTTAGAGTGATCCTCAGGATTGTGTCAATATTTAGAGTGATCCCCAGGATTGTATCAATATTTAGAGGGATCCCCAGGATTGTGTCAATATTTAGAGTGATCCCCAGGATTGTGTCAATATTTAGAGTGATCCTCAGGATTGTATCAATATTTAGAGTAATCCCCAGGATTGTGTCAATATTTAGAGTGATCCTCAGGATTGTGTCAATATTTAGAGTGATCCCCAGGATTGTGTCAATATTTAGAGTGATCCCCAGGATTGTGTCAATATTTAGAGTGATCCCCAGGATTGTGTCAATATTTAGAGTGATCCCCAGGATTGTGTCAATATTTAGAGGGATCCCCAGGATTGTGTCAATATTTAGAGTGATCCACAGGATTGTGTCAATATTTAGTGTGATCCCCAGGATTGTGTCAATATTTAGAGTGATCCCCAGGATTGTGCCAATATTTAGAGGAATCCCCAGGATTGTGTCAATATTTAGAATGATCCCCAGGATTGTGTCAATATTTAGAGGGATCCCCAGGCTTGTGTCAATATTTAGAGTGATCCCCAGGATTGTGTCAATATTTAGAATGATCCCCAGGATTGTGTCAATATTTAGAATGATCCCCAGGCTTGTGTCAATATTTAGAGTGATCCCCAGGATTGTGTCAATATTTAGAGTGATCCCCAGGATTGTGTCAATATTTAGAGTGATCCCCAGGATTGTGTCAATATTTAGAGTGATCCCCAGGATTGTGTCAATATTTAGAGTGATCCCTAGGATTGTGTCAATATTTAGAGTGATCCCCAGGATTGTATCAATATTTAGAGGGATCCCCAGGATTGTGTCAATATTTAGAGTGATCCCCAGGATTGTGTCAATATTTAGAGTGATCCCCAGGATTGTGTCAATATTTAGAATGATCCCCAGGATTGTATCAATATTTAGAATGATCCCCAGGATTGTGTCAATATTTAGAGTGATCCCCAGGATTGTGTCAATATTTAGAGTGATCCCCAGGCTTGTATCAATATTTAGAGTGATCCCCAGGATTGTGTCAATATTTAGAGTGATCCCCAGGATTGTGTCAATATTTAGTGTGATCTCCAGGCTTGTGTCAATATTTAGTGTGATCCGCAGGATTGTGTCAATATTTAGTGTGATCCCCAGGATTGTGTCAATATTTAGAGTGATCCCCAGGATTGTGTCAATATTTAGAGGGATCCCCAGGATTGTGTCAATATTTAGAGTGATCCCCAGGATTGTGTCAATATTTAGAGTGATCCCCAGGATTGTGTCAATATTTAGTGTGATCTCCAGGATTGTGTCAATATTTAGAGAGATCCCCAGGATTGTGTCAATATTTAGAGTGATCCCCAGGATTGTGTCAATATTTAGAGTGATCCCCAGGATTGTGTCAATATTTAGAGTGATTCCCAGGCTTGTGTCAATATTTAGAATGATCCCCAGGATTGTGTCAATATTTAGAGTGATCCCCAGGATTGTGTCAATATGTAGAGTGATCCCAAGGATTGTGTCAATATTTAGAGTGATCCTCAGGATTGTGTCAATATTAAGAGGGATCCCCAGGATTGTGTCAATATTTAGAGTGATCCCCAGGATTGTGTCAATATTTAGAGTGATCCTCAGGATTGTATCACTATTTAGAGTGATCCCCAGGATTGTATCACTATTTAGAGTGATCCCCAGGATTGTATCACTATTTAGAGTGATCCCCAGGATTGTATCAATATTTAGAGTGATCCTCAGGATTGTGTCAATATTTAGAGTGATCCCCAGGATTGTGTCAATATTTAGAGTGATCCCCAGGATTGTGTCACTATTTAGAGTGATCCCCAGGATTGTGTCACTATTTAGAGTGATCCCCAGGATTGTGTCACTATTTAGAGTGATCCCCAGGATTGTATCAATATTTAGAGTGATCCCCAGGATTGTGTCAATATTTAGAGTGATCCCCAGGATTGTGTCAATATTTAGAGGGATCCCCAGGATTGTGTCACTATTTAGTGTGATCCCCAGAATTGTGTCAATATTTAGAGGGATCCTCAGGATTGTGTCAATATTTAGAGGGATCCCCAGGATTGTGTCACTATTTAGTGTGATCCCCAGAATTGTGTCAATATTTAGAGGGATCCTCAGGATTGTGTCACTATTTAGTGTGATCCCCAGAATTGTGTCAATATTTAGAGTGATCTCCAGGCTTGTGTCAATATTTAGAGGGATCCCCAGGATTGTGTCAATATTTAGAGGGATCCCCAGGATTGTGTCAATATTTAGAGTGATCCCCAGGATTGTGTCAATATTTAGAATGATCCTCAGGATTGTGTCAATATTTAGAGTGATCCCCAGGATTGTGTCAATATTTAGAGGGATCCCCAGGCTTGTGTCAATATTTAGAGTGATCCCCAGGATTGTGTCATTATTTAGAGGGATCCCCAGGATTGTGTCAATATTTAGAGTGATCTCCAGGCTTGTGTCATTATTTAGAGGGATCCCCAGGATTGTGTCAATATTTAGAGTGATCTCCAGGCTTGTGTCATTATTTAGAGGGATCCCCAGGATTGTGTCAATATTTAGAATGATCCTCAGGATTGTGTCAATATTTAGAGTGATCCCCAGGATTGTGTCAATATTTAGAATGATCCCCAGGATTGTGTCATTATTTAGAGGGATCCCCAGGATTGTGTCAATATTTAGAGTGATCTCCAGGCTTGTGTCATTATTTAGAGGGATCCCCAGGATTGTGTCAATATTTAGAGTGATCTCCAGGCTTGTGTCATTATTTAGAGGGATCCCCAGGATTGTGTCAATATTTAGAATGATCCCCAGGATTGTGTCAATATTTAGAGGGATCCCCAGGATTGTGTCATTATTTAGAGGGATCCCCAGGATTGTGTCAATATTTAGAATGATCCCCAGGATTGTGTCAATATTTAGAGTGATCTCCAGGCTTGTGTCATTATTTAGAGGGATCCCCAGGATTGTGTCAATATTTAGAATGATCCCCAGGATTGTGTCAATATTTAGAATGATCCCCAGGATTGTGTCAATATTTAGAGTGATCCCCAGGATTGTATCAATATTTAGAGTGATCCCCAGGCTTGTGTCAATATTTAGAGTGATCCCCAGGATTGTGTCAATATTTAGAGTGATCCCCAGGATTGTGTCAATATTTAGAGTGATCCCCAGGCTTGTGTCAATATTTAGAGTGATCCCCAGGATTGTGTCAATATTTAGAGGGATCCCCAGGCTTGTGTCAATATTTAGAGTGATCCCCAGGATTGTATCACTATTTAGAGTGATCCACAGGATTGTATCAAGCTTTAGAGTGATCCCCAGGATTGTATCACTATTTAGTGTGATCCCCAGAATTGTGTCACTATTTAGAGGGATCCCCAGGATTGTGTCAATATTTAGAATGATCCACAGGATTGTGTCAATATTTAGAGTGATCCCCAGGATTGTATCAATATTTAGAGTGATCCCCAGGATTGTGTCAATATTTAGAGGGATCCCCAGGATTGTGCCAATATTTAGAGTGATCCCCAGGATTGTGTCACTATTTAGGGTGATCCCCAGGATTGTATCAATATTTAGAGTGATCCCCAGGATTGTGTCAATATTTAGAGGGATCCCCAGGATTGTGCCAATATTTAGAGTGATCCCCAGGATTGTGTCAATATTTAGAGTGATCCCCAGGATTGTATCAATATTTAGAGTGATCCCCAGGATTGTGTCAATATTTAGAATGATCCTCAGGATTGTGTCAATATTTAGAGTGATCCCCAGGATTGTATCAATATTTAGTGTGATCCCCAGGATTGTGTCAATATTTAGAGGGATCCCCAGGATTGTGCCAATATTTAGAGTGATCCCCAGGATTGTGTCAATATTTAGAGTGATCCCCAGGATTGTATCAATATTTAGAGTGATCCCCAGGATTGTGTCAATATTTAGAATGATCCTCAGGATTGTGTCAATATTTAGAGTGATCCCCAGGATTGTATCAATATTTAGAGTGATCCCCAGGCTTGTGTCAATATTTAGAGGGATCCCCAGGATTGTATCAATATTTAGAGTGATCCCCAGGATTGTATCAATATTTAGTGTGATCCCCAGAATTGTGTCATTATTTAGAGGGATCCCCAGGATTGTGCCAATATTTAGAGTGATCCCCAGGATTGTATCAATATTTAGAGTGTTCTCCAGGCTTGTGTCATTATTTAGAGGGATCCCCAGGATTGTGTCAATATTTAGAGTGATCCCCAGGATTGTGTCAATATTTAGAGTGATCCCCAGGATTGTATCAATATTTAGTGTGATCCCCAGAATTGTGTCATTATTTAGAGGGATCCCCAGGATTGTGCCAATATTTAGAGTGATCCTCAGGATTGTGCCAATATTTAGAGTGATCCACAGGATTGTATCAAGCTTTAGAGTGATCCCCAGGATTGTATCACTATTTGGAGTGATCCCCAGGATTGTATCAAGCTTTAGAGTGATCCCCAGGATTGTATCAATATTTAGTGTGATCCCCAGGATTGTGTCAATATTTAGAGTGATCCACAGGCTTGTGTCAATATTTAGAGGGATCCCCAGGATTGTGTCAATATTTAGAGGGATCCCCAGGATTGTGCCAATATTTAGAGTGATCCCCAGGATTGTGTCAATATTTAGAATGATCCTCAGGATTGGGTCAATATTTAGAGTGATCCCCAGGATTGTGTCAATATTTAGAATGATCCACAGGATTGTATCACTATTTAGAGTGATCCCCAGGATTGTATCAAGCTTTAGAGTGATCCCCAGGATTGTATCACTATTTAGTGTGATCCCCAGAATTGTGTCATTATTTAGAGGGATCCCCAGGATTGTGTCAATATTTAGAGTGATCCCCAGGATTGTGTCAATATTTAGAGTGATCCCCAGGATTGTGTCAATATTTAGAGGGATCCCCAGCATTGTGTCAATATTTAGAGGGATCCCCAGGATTGTGTCAATATTTAGAGTGATCCCCAGGATTGTGTCAATATTTAGAGGGATCCCCAGGATTGTGTCAATATTTAGAATGATCCCCAGGATTGTATCACTATTTAGAGTGATCCTCAGGATTGTGTCAATATTTAGAGTGATCCTCAGGATTGTGTCAATATTTAGAGGGATCCCCAGGATTGTGTCAATATTTAGAGTGATCCTCAGGATTGGGTCAATATTTAGAGTGATCCTCAGGATTGTGTCAATATTTAGAGTGATCCCCAGGATTGTGTCAATATTTAGAGGGATCCCCAGGCTTGTGTCAATATTTAGAGTGATCCCCAGGATTGTGTCAATATTTAGAGTGATCCCCAGGATTGTATCACTATTTAGAGTGATCCCCAGGATTGTATCACTATTTAGAGTGATCCCCAGGATTGTATCAATATTTAGAGTGATCCTCAGGATTGTGTCAATATTTAGAGGGATCCCCAGGATTGTGTCAATATTTAGAGTGATCCCCAGGATTGTGTCAATATTTAGAGTGATCCCCAGGATTGTATCACTATTTAGAGTGATCCCCAGGATTGTGTCAATATTTAGAGTGATCCCCAGGATTGTGTCAATATTTAGAGTGATCCTCAGGATTGTATCACTATTTAGAGTGATCCCCAGGATTGTATCACTATTTAGAGTGATCCACAGGATTGTGTCAATATTTAGAGGGATCCCCAGGATTGTGTCAATATTTAGAGTGATCTCCAGGATTGTGTCAATATTTAGAGTGATCCCAAGGATTGTGTCAATATTTAGAGGGATCCCCAGGATTGTGTCAATATTTAGATGGATCCCCAGGCTTGTGTCAATATTTAGAGTGATCCCCAGGATTGTATCAATATTTAGAGTGATCCCCAGGATTGTGTCAATATTTAGAGTGATCCCCAGGATTGTATCAATATTTAGAGTGATCCCCAGGATTGTGTCAATATTTAGAGTGATCCCCAGGATTGTGTCAATATTTAGAGTGATCCCCAGGCTTGTGTCAATATTTAGAGTGATCCTCAGGATTGTGCCAATATTTAGAGGGATCCCCAGGCTTGTGTCAATATTTAGAGTGATCCCCAGGATTGTATCAATATTTAGAGTGATCCCCAGGATTGTGTCAATATTTAGAATGATCCTCAGGATTGTGTCAATATTTAGAGTGATCCCCAGGATTGTGTCAATATTTAGAGTGATCCCCAGGATTGTGTCAATATTTAGAGTGATCCCCAGGATTGTGTCAATATTTAGAATGATCCCCAGGATTGTGTCAATATTTAGAGTGATCCTCAGGATTGTGTCAATATTTAGAGGGATCCCCAGGATTGTGTCAATATTTAGAGTGATCCCCAGGATTGTGTCAATATTTAGAGTGATCCTCAGGATTGTGTCAATATTTAGAATGATCCCCAGGATTGTGTCAATATTTAGAATGATCCCCAGGATTGTGTCAATATTTAGAGTGATCCCCAGGCTTGTGTCAATATTTAGAGTGATCCCCAGGATTGTGTCAATATTTAGAGTGATCCTCAGGATTGTGCCAATATTTAGAGGGATCCCCAGGCTTGTGTCAATATTTAGAGTGATCCCCAGGATTGTATCAATATTTAGAGTGATCCCCAGGATTGTGTCAATATTTAGAATGATCCTCAGGATTGTGTCAATATTTAGAGTGATCCCCAGGATTGTGTCAATATTTAGAGTGATCCCCAGGATTGTGTCAATATTTAGAGTGATCCCCAGGATTGTGTCAATATTTAGAATGATCCCCAGGATTGTGTCAATATTTAGAGTGATCCTCAGGATTGTGTCAATATTTAGAGGGATCCCCAGGATTGTGTCAATATTTAGAGTGATCCCCAGGATTGTGTCAATATTTAGAGTGATCCTCAGGATTGTGTCAATATTTAGAATGATCCCCAGGATTGTGTCAATATTTAGAATGATCCCCAGGATTGTGTCAATATTTAGAGTGATCCCCAGGCTTGTGTCAATATTTAGAGTGATCCCCAGGATTGTGTCAATATTTAGAGTGATCCTCAGGATTGTGTCAATATTTAGAGTGATCCCCAGGATTGTGTCAATATTTAGAATGATCCCCAGGATTGTGTCAATATTTAGTGTGATCCCCAGGATTGTGTCAATATTTAGAGTGATCCCCAGGATTGTGTCAATATTTAGAGTGATCCCCAGGATTGTGTCAATATTTAGAATGATCCCCAGGATTGTGTCAATATTTAGAGTGATCCTCAGGATTGTGTCAATATTTAGAGTGATCCCCAGGATTGTGTCAATATTTAGAATGATCCCCAGGATTGTGTCAATATTTAGTGTGATCCCCAGGATTGTGTCAATATTTAGAGTGATCCCCAGGATTGTGTCAATATTTAGAATGATCCCCAGGATTGTGTCAATATTTAGAATGATCCCCAGGCTTGTGTCAATATTTAGAGTGATCCCCAGGATTGTGTCAATATTTAGAGTGATCCCCAGGATTGTGTCAATATTTAGAGTGATCCCCAGGATTGTGTCAATATTTAGAGTGATCCCCAGGATTGTGTCAATATTTAGAGTGATCCTCAGGATTGTGTCAATATTTAGTGTGATCCCCAGGATTGTGTCAATATTTAGAGTGATCCCCAGGCTTGTGTCAATATTGAGAGTGATCCCCAGGATTGTGTCAATATTTAGAGGGATCCCCAGGATTGTGTCAATATTTAGAATGATCCCCAGGATTGTGTCAATATTTAGAGGGATCCCCAGGATTGTGTCAATATTTAGTGTGATCCCCAGGATTGTGTCAATATTTAGAATGATCCCCAGGCTTGTGTCAATATTTAGTGTGATCCCCAGGATTGTGTCAATATTTAGAGTGATCCTCAGGATTGTGTCAATATTTAGAGTGATCCCCAGGATTGTGTCAATATTTAGAATGATCCCCAGGATTGTGTCAATATTTAGTGTGATCCCCAGGCTTGTGTCAATATTTAGAGGGATCCCCAGGATTGTGTCACTATTTAGAGTGATCCCCAGGCTTGTGTCAATATTTAGAGTGATCCCCAGGATTGTGTCAATATTTAGAGTGATCCTCAGGATTGTGTCAATATTTAGAGTGATCCCCAGGATTGTGTCAATATTTAGAATGATCCCCAGGATTGTGTCAATATTTAGTGTGATCCCCAGGATTGTGTCAATATTTAGAATGATCCCCAGGATTGTGTCAATATTTAGAGTGATCCCCAGGATTGTGTCAATATTTAGAGTGATCCCCAGGATTGTGTCAATATTTAGAGTGATCCTCAGGATTGTGTCAATATTTAGAATGATCCCCAGGATTGTGTCAATATTTAGAGTGATCCCCAGGATTGTGTCAATATTTAGAGTGATCCCCAGGATTGTGCCAATATTTAGAGGGATCCCCAGGATTGTGTCAATATTTAGAGTGATCCCCAGGATTGTGTCAATATTTAGAATGATCCCCAGGATTGTGTCAATATTTAGAATGATCCCCAGGCTTGTGTCAATATTTAGAGGGATCCCCAGGATTGTGTCAATATTTAGAGTGATCCCCAGGATTGTGTCAATATTTAGAGTGATCCCCAGGATTGTGTCAATATTTAGAGTGATCCCCAGGATTGTGTCAATATTTAGAGTGATCCCCAGGATTGTGTCAATATTTAGAATGATCCCCAGGATTGTGTCAATATTTAGAGGGATCCCCAGGCTTGTGTCAATATTTAGAGTGATCCCCAGGATTGTATCAATATTTAGAGGGATCCCCAGGATTGTGTCAATATTTAGAGTGATCCCCAGGATTGTGTCAATATTTAGAGTGATCCCCAGGATTGTATCAATATTTAGAGTGATCCCCAGGATTGTGTCAATATTTAGAGTGATCCCCAGGATTGTGTCAATATTTAGAATGATCCCCAGGATTGTGTCAATATTTAGCGGGATCCCCAGGCTTGTGTCAATATTTAGAGTGATCCCCAGGATTGTGTCAATATTTAGAGTGATCCCCAGGATTGTGTCAATATTTAGAGTGATCCCCAGGATTGTGTCAATATTTAGAGGGATCCCCAGGATTGTGTCAATATTTAGAGTGATCCTCAGGATTGTATCAATATTTAGAGTAATCCCCAGGATTGTGTCAATATTTAGAGGGATCCCCAGGATTGTATCAATATTTAGAGTGATCCTCAGGATTGTATCAATATTTAGAGTAATCCCCAGGATTGTGTCAATATTTAGAGTGATCCCCAGGATTGTGTCAATATTTAGAGTGATCCCCAGGATTGTGTCAATATTTAGAGTGATCCCCAGGATTGTGTCAATATTTAGAGTGATCCTCAGGATTGTATCAATATTTAGAGTAATCCCCAGGATTGTGTCAATATTTAGAGTGATCCCCAGGATTGTGTCAATATTTAGAGGGATCCCCAGGATTGTGTCAATATTTGGAGTGATCCCCAGGATTGTGTCAATATTTAGAGTGATCCCCAGGCTTGTATCAATATTTAGAGTGATCCCCAGGATTGTGTCAATATTTAGAGTGATCCCCAGGATTGTGTCAATATTTAGAGTGATCCCCAGGATTGTGTCAATATTTAGAGTGATCCCCAGGATTGTATCAATATTTAGAGTAATCCCCAGGATTGTGTCAATATTTAGAGGGATCCCCAGGATTGTATCACTATTTAGAGTGATCCTCAGGATTGTGTCAATATTTAGAGTGATCCTCAGGATTGTATCAATATTTAGAGTGATCCTCAGGATTGTATCAATATTTAGAGTAATCCCCAGGATTGTGTCAATATTTAGAGTGATCCCCAGGATTGTGTCAATATTTAGAGTGATCCTCAGGCTTGTGTCAATATTTAGAGGGATCCCCAGGATTGTGTCAATATTTAGAGTGTTCCCCAGGATTGTGTCAATATTTAGAGGGATCCCCAGGATTGTGTCAATATTTAGAGTGATCCCCAGGATTGTGTCAATATTTAGAGTAATCCCCAGGATTGTGTCAATATTTAGAGGGATCCCCAGGATTGTATCAATATTTAGAGTGATCCTCAGGATTGTATCAATATTTAGAGTAATCCCCAGGATTGTGTCAATATTTAGAGGGATCCCCAGGATTGTATCAATATTTAGAGTGATCCCCAGGATTGTGTCCATATTTAGAATGATCCCCAGGATTGTGTCAATATTTAGAGTGATCCCCAGGATTGTGTCAATATTTAGAGTGATCCCCAGGATTGTGTCAATATTTAGAGTGATCCTCAGGATTGTGTCAATATTTAGTGTGATCCCCAGGATTGTGTCAATATTTAGAGTGATCCCCAGGCTTGTGTCAATATTGAGAGTGATCCCCAGGATTGTGTCAATATTTAGAGGGATCCCCAGGATTGTGTCAATATTTAGAATGATCCCCAGGATTGTGTCAATATTTAGAGGGATCCCCAGGATTGTGTCAATATTTAGTGTGATCCCCAGGATTGTGTCAATATTTAGAATGATCCCCAGGCTTGTGTCAATATTTAGTGTGATCCTCAGGATTGTGTCAATATTTAGAGTGATCCTCAGGATTGTGTCAATATTTAGAGTGATCCCCAGGATTGTGTCAATATTTAGAATGATCCCCAGGATTGTGTCAATATTTAGTGTGATCCCCAGGCTTGTGTCAATATTTAGAGGGATCCCCAGGATTGTGTCACTATTTAGAGTGATCCCCAGGCTTGTGTCAATATTTAGAGTGATCCCCAGGATTGTGTCAATATTTAGAGTGATCCTCAGGATTGTGTCAATATTTAGAGTGATCCCCAGGATTGTGTCAATATTTAGAATGATCCCCAGGATTGTGTCAATATTTAGTGTGATCCCCAGGATTGTGTCAATATTTAGAATGATCCCCAGGATTGTGTCAATATTTAGAGTGATCCCCAGGATTGTGTCAATATTTAGAGTGATCCCCAGGATTGTGTCAATATTTAGAGTGATCCTCAGGATTGTGTCAATATTTAGAATGATCCCCAGGATTGTGTCAATATTTAGAGTGATCCCCAGGATTGTGTCAATATTTAGAGTGATCCCCAGGATTGTGCCAATATTTAGAGGGATCCCCAGGATTGTGTCAATATTTAGAGTGATCCCCAGGATTGTGTCAATATTTAGAATGATCCCCAGGATTGTGTCAATATTTAGAATGATCCCCAGGCTTGTGTCAATATTTAGAGGGATCCCCAGGATTGTGTCAATATTTAGTGTGATCCCCAGGCTTGTGTCAATATTTAGAGTGATCCCCAGGATTGTGTCAATATTTAGAGTGATCCCCAGGATTGTGTCAATATTTAGAGTGATCCCCAGGATTGTGTCAATATTTAGAGTGATCCCCAGGATTGTGTCAATATTTAGAGTGATCCCCAGGATTGTGTCAATATTTAGAATGATCCCCAGGATTGTGTCAATATTTAGAGGGATCCCCAGGCTTGTGTCAATATTTAGAGTGATCCCCAGGATTGTATCAATATTTAGAGGGATCCCCAGGATTGTGTCAATATTTAGAGTGATCCCCAGGATTGTGTCAATATTTAGAGTGATCCCCAGGATTGTATCAATATTTAGAGTGATCCCCAGGATTGTGTCAATATTTAGAGTGATCCCCAGGATTGTGTCAATATTTAGAATGATCCCCAGGATTGTGTCAATATTTAGCGGGATCCCCAGGCTTGTGTCAATATTTAGAGTGATCCCCAGGATTGTGTCAATATTTAGAGTGATCCCCAGGATTGTGTCAATATTTAGAGTGATCCCCAGGATTGTGTCAATATTTAGAGGGATCCCCAGGATTGTGTCAATATTTAGAGTGATCCTCAGGATTGTATCAATATTTAGAGTAATCCCCAGGATTGTGTCAATATTTAGAGGGATCCCCAGGATTGTATCAATATTTAGAGTGATCCTCAGGATTGTATCAATATTTAGAGTAATCCCCAGGATTGTGTCAATATTTAGAGTGATCCCCAGGATTGTGTCAATATTTAGAGTGATCCCCAGGATTGTGTCAATATTTAGAGTGATCCCCAGGATTGTGTCAATATTTAGAGTGATCCTCAGGATTGTATCAATATTTAGAGTAATCCCCAGGATTGTGTCAATATTTAGAGTGATCCCCAGGATTGTGTCAATATTTAGAGGGATCCCCAGGATTGTGTCAATATTTGGAGTGATCCCCAGGATTGTGTCAATATTTAGAGTGATCCCCAGGCTTGTATCAATATTTAGAGTGATCCCCAGGATTGTGTCAATATTTAGAGTGATCCCCAGGATTGTGTCAATATTTAGAGTGATCCCCAGGATTGTGTCAATATTTAGAGTGATCCCCAGGATTGTATCAATATTTAGAGTAATCCCCAGGATTGTGTCAATATTTAGAGGGATCCCCAGGATTGTATCACTATTTAGAGTGATCCTCAGGATTGTGTCAATATTTAGAGTGATCCTCAGGATTGTATCAATATTTAGAGTGATCCTCAGGATTGTATCAATATTTAGAGTAATCCCCAGGATTGTGTCAATATTTAGAGTGATCCCCAGGATTGTGTCAATATTTAGAGTGATCCTCAGGCTTGTGTCAATATTTAGAGGGATCCCCAGGATTGTGTCAATATTTAGAGTGTTCCCCAGGATTGTGTCAATATTTAGAGGGATCCCCAGGATTGTGTCAATATTTAGAGTGATCCCCAGGATTGTGTCAATATTTAGAGTAATCCCCAGGATTGTGTCAATATTTAGAGGGATCCCCAGGATTGTATCAATATTTAGAGTGATCCTCAGGATTGTATCAATATTTAGAGTAATCCCCAGGATTGTGTCAATATTTAGAGGGATCCCCAGGATTGTATCAATATTTAGAGTGATCCCCAGGATTGTGTCCATATTTAGAATGATCCCCAGGATTGTGTCAATATTTAGAGGGATCCCCAGGATTGTGTCAATATTTAGAGTGATCCCCAGGATTGTGTCAATATTTAGAATGATCCCCAGGATTGTGTCAATATTTAGAGTGATCTCCAGGATTGTGTCAATATTTAGAGGGATCCCCAGGATTGTGTCAATATTTAGAGTGATCCCCAGGATTATTTCAATATTTAGAGGGATCCCCAGGATTGTATCAATATTTAGAGTGATCCCCAGGATTATGTCAATATTTAGACTGATCCCCAGGCTTGTGTCAATATTTAGAGGGATCCCCAGGATTGTGTCAATATTTAGAGAGATCCCCAGGCTTGTGTCAATATTTAGAGGGATCCCCAGGATTGTGTCAATATTTAGAGTGATCTCCAGGATTGTATCAATATTTAGAGGGATCCCCAGGATTGTGTCAATATTTAGAATGATCCCCAGGATTGTGTCAATATTTAGAGTGATCCCCAGGATTGTGTCAATATTTAGAGTGATCCCCAGGATTGTGTCAATATTTAGAATGATCCCCAGGCTTGTATCAATATTTAGAGTGATCCCCAGGATTGTGTCAATATTTAGAGGGATCCCCAGGATTGTGTCAATATTTAGAATGATCCCCAGGCTTGTATCAATATTTAGAGTGATCCCCAGGATTGTGTCAATATTTAGAGTGATCCCCAGGATTGTGTCAATATTTAGTGTGATCTCCAGGCTTGTGTCAATATTTAGAGTGATCCCCACGATTGTGTCAATATTTAGTGTGATCCCCAGGATTGTGTCAATATTTAGAGTGATCCCCAGGATTGTGTCAATATTTAGAGGGATCCCCAGGATTGTGTCAATATTTAGAGTGATCCCCAGGATTGTGTCAATATTTAGAGGGATCCCCAGGATTGTGTCAATATTTAGAGTGATCCCCAGGCTTGTGTCAATATTTAGAGGGATCCCCAGGATTGTGTCAATATTTAGAGGGATCCCCAGGATTGTGTCAATATTTAGAGGGATCCCCAGGATTGTGTCAATATTTAGAGTGATCCCCAGGATTGTGTCAATATTTAGAGGGATCCCCAGGATTGTGTCAATATTTAGAATGATCCCCAGGATTGTATCACTATTTAGAGTGATCCTCAGGATTGTGTCAATATTTAGAGTGATCCTCAGGATTGTGTCAATATTTAGAGTGATCCCCAGGATTGTATCACTATTTAGAGTGATCCCCAGGATTGTATCAATATTTAGAGTGATCCTCAGGATTGTGTCAATATTTAGAGTGATCCCCAGGATTGTGTCAATATTTAGAGTGATCCTCAGGATTGTGTCAATATTTAGAGTGATCCCCAGGATTGTGTCAATATTTAGAGTGATCCTCAGGATTGTGTCAATATTTAGAGTGATCCCCAGGATTGTGTCAATATTTAGAGTGATCCCCAGGATTGTGTCAATATTTAGAGTGATCCCAAGGATTGTGCCAATATTTAGAGGGATCCCCAGGATTGTGTCAATATTTATAGTGATCCCAAGGCTTGTGTCAATATTTAGAGTGATCCCCAGGATTGTGTCAATATTTAGAGTGATCCCCAGGCTTGTGTCAATATTTAGAGTGATCCCCAGGATTGTGTCAATATTTAGAGTGATCCCCAGGATTGTATCACTATTTAGAGTGATCCCCAGGATTGTATCACTATTTAGAGTGATCCCCAGGATTGTATCACTATTTAGGGTGATCCCCAGGATTGTGTCAATATTTAGAGTGATCCCCAGGATTGTATCACTATTTAGAGTGATCCCCAGGATTGTGTCAATATTTAGAGGGATCCCCAGGATTGTATCAATATTTAGAGTGATCCTCAGGATTGTGTCAATATTTAGAGGGATCCCCAGGATTGTGTCAATATTTAGAGTGATCCCCAGGATTGTGTCAATATTTAGTGTGATCCTCAGGATTGTATCAATATTTAGAGTGATCCCCAGGATTGTATCAATATTTAGAGTGATCCCCAGGATTGTATCACTATTTAGAGTGATCCCCAGGATTGTGTCAATATTTAGAGTGATCCCCAGGATTGTGTCAATATTTAGAGGGATCCCCAGGCTTGTGTCAATATTTAGAGTGATCCCCAGGATTGTGTCAATATTTAGAGTGATCCCCAGGATTGTATCACTATTTAGCGTGATCCCCAGGATTGTGTCAATATTTAGAGTGATCCCCAGGATTGTGTCAATATTTAGAGGGATCCCCAGGCTTGTGTCAATATTTAGAGTGATCCCCAGGATTGTGTCAATATTTAGAGTGATCCCCAGGATTGTGTCAATATTTAGAGGGATCCCCAGGATTGTGTCACTATTTAGTGTGATCCCCAGGATTGTGTCAATATTTAGTGTGATCCCCAGGATTGTGTCAATATTTAGAGTGATCCCCAGGATTGTGTCAATATTTAGAGTGATCCTCAGGATTGTATCACTATTTAGTGTGATCCCCAGGATTGTGTCAATATTTAGAGTGATCCTCAGGATTGTGTCAATATTTAGAGTGATCCCCAGGATTGTGTCAATATTTAGAGTGATCTCCAGGATTGTGTCAATATTTAGAGGGCTCCCCAGGATTGTGTCAATATTTAGAGTGATCCCCAGGATTGTATCACTATTTAGAGTGATCCCCAGGATTGTATCAATATTTAGAGTGATCCTCAGGATTGTGTCAATATTTAGAATGATCCCCAGGCTTGTATCAATATTTAGAGTGATCCCCAGGATTGTGTCAATATTTAGAGTGATCCCCAGGCTTGTGTCAATATTTAGAGTGATCCCCAGGATTGTATCAATATTTAGAGTGATCCTCAGGATTGTGTCAATATTTAGAGTGATCCCCAGGATTGTGTCAATATTTAGAGTGATCCTCAGGATTGTGTCAATATTTAGAGGGATCCCCAGGATTGTGTCAATATTTAGAATGATCCCCAGGATTGTGTCATTATTTAGAGTGATCCTCAGGATTGTATCAATATTTAGAGTGATCCCCAGGATTGTATCACTATTTAGAGTGATCCCCAGGATTGTATCACTATTTAGAGTGATCCCCAGGATTGTATCAATATTTAGAGGGATCCCCAGGCTTGTGTCAATATTTAGAGTGATCCTCAGGATTGGGTCAATATTTAGAGTGATCCTCAGGATTGTGTCAATATTTAGAGTGATCCCCAGGATTGTATCATTATTTAGAGTGATCCTCAGGATTGTGTCAATATTTAGAGGGATCCCCAGGATTGTGTCAATATTTAGAGTGATCCCCAGGCTTGTGTCAATATTTAGAGTGATCCCCAGGATTGTATCAATATTTAGAGTGATCCTCAGGATTGTGTCAATATTTAGAGTGATCCCCAGGATTGTGTCAATATTTAGAATGATCCCCAGGATTGTGTCAATATTTAGAGTGATCCCCAGGATTGTGTCAATATTTAGAATGATCCCCAGGCTTGTGTCAATATTTAGAGTGATCCCCAGGATTGTGTCAATATTTAGAGTGATCCCCAGGATTGTGTCAATATTTAGAGTGATCCCCAGGATTGTGTCAATATTTAGAGTGATCCCCAGGATTGTGTCAATATTTAGAATGATCCCCAGGCTTGTGTCAATATTTAGAGTGATCCCCAGGATTGTGTCAATATTTAGAATGATCCTCAGGATTGTGTCAATATTTAGAGGGATCCCCAGGATTGTGTCAATATTTAGAATGATCCCCAGGCTTGTGTCAATATTTCGAGTGATCCCCAGGATTGTGTCAATATTTAGAGTGATCCCCAGGATTGTGTCAATATTTAGAGTGATCCCCAGGATTGTGTCAATATTTAGAGTGATCCTCAGGATTGTATCAATATTTAGAGTGATCCTCAGGATTGTATCAATATTTAGAGTAATCCCCAGGATTGTGTCAATATTTAGAGTGATCCCCAGGATTGTGTCAATATTTAGAGTGATCCCCAGGCTTGTGTCAATATTTAGAGTGATCCCCAGGATTGTGTCAATATTTAGAGTGATCCCCAGGATTGTGTCAGTATTTAGAGTGATCCCCAGGATTGTGTCAATATTTAGAGTGATCCCCAGGCTTGTGTCAATATTTAGAGTGATCCCCAGGATTGTGTCAATATTTAGAGGGATCCCCAGGCTTGTGTCAATATTTAGAGTGATCCCCAGGATTGTGTCAATATTTAGAGTGATCCCCAGGATTGTGTCACTATTTAGAGTGATCCCCAGGATTGTGTCAATATTTAGAGTGATCCCCAGGCTTGTGTCAATATTTAGAGTGATCCCCAGGATTGTGTCAATATTTAGAGTGATCCCCAGGCTTGTGTCAATATTTAGAGTGATCCCCAGGATTGTGTCAATATTTAGAGTGATCCCCAGGATTGTGTCAATATTTAGAGTGATCCCCAGGATTGTATCAATATTTAGAGTAATCCCCAGGATTGTGTCAATATTTAGAGGGATCCCCAGGATTGTATCACTATTTAGAGTGATCCTCAGGATTGTGTCAATATTTAGAGTGATCCTCAGGATTGTATCAATATTTAGAGTGATCCTCAGGATTGTATCAATATTTAGAGTAATCCCCAGGATTGTGTCAATATTTAGAGTGATCCCCAGGATTGTGTCAATATTTAGAGTGATCCTCAGGCTTGTGTCAATATTTAGAGGGATCCCCAGGATTGTGTCAATATTTAGAGTGTTCCCCAGGATTGTGTCAATATTTAGAGGGATCCCCAGGATTGTGTCAATATTTAGAGTGATCCTCAGGATTGTATCAATATTTAGAGTAATCCCCAGGATTGTGTCAATATTTAGAGGGATCCCCAGGATTGTATCAATATTTAGAGTGATCCTCAGGATTGTATCAATATTTAGAGTAATCCCCAGGATTGTGTCAATATTTAGAGGGATCCCCAGGATTGTATCAATATTTAGAGTGATCCTCAGGATTGTATCAATATTTAGAGTAATCCCCAGGATTGTGTCAATATTTAGAGGGATCCCCAGGATTGTATCAATATTTAGAGTGATCCCCAGGATTGTGTCAATATTTAGAATGATCCCCAGGATTGTGTCAATATTTAGAGGGATCCCCAGGATTGTGTCAATATTTAGAGTGATCCCCAGGATTGTGTCAATATTTAGAATGATCCCCAGGATTGTGTCAATATTTAGAGTGATCCCCAGGATTGTGTCAATATTTAGAGGGATCCCCAGGATTGTGTCAATATTTAGAGGGATCCCCAGGATTGTGTCAATATTTAGAGGGATCCCCAGGATTGTATCAATATTTAGAGTAATCCCCAGGATTGTGTCAATATTTAGAGGGATCCCCAGGATTGTATCAATATTTAGAGTGATCCCCAGGATTGTGTCAATATTTAGAATGATCCCCAGGATTGTGTCAATATTTAGAGGGATCCCCAGGATTGTGTCAATATTTAGAGTGATCCCCAGGATTGTGTCAATATTTAGAATGATCCCCAGGATTGTGTCAATATTTAGAGTGATCTCCAGGATTGTGTCAATATTTAGAGGGATCCCCAGGATTGTGTCAATATTTAGAGTGATCCCCAGGATTATTTCAATATTTAGAGGGATCCCCAGGATTGTATCAATATTTAGAGTGATCCCCAGGATTATGTCAATATTTAGAGTGATCCCCAGGCTTGTATCAATATTTAGAGGGATCCCCAGGATTGTGTCAATATTTAGAGAGATCCCCAGGCTTGTGTCAATATTTAGAGGGATCCCCAGGATTGTGTCAATATTTAGAGTGATCTCCAGGATTGTGTCAATATTTAGAGGGATCCTCAGGATTGTGTCAATATTTAGAGTGATCCCCAGGATTGTGCCAATATTTAGAGGGATCCCCAGGATTGTGTCAATATTTAGAATGATCCCCAGGATTGTGTAAATATTTAGAGTGATCCCCAGGATTGTGTCAATATTTAGAGTGATCCCCAGGATTGTGTCAATATTTAGAATGATCCCCAGGCTTGTATCAATATTTAGAGTGATCCCCAGGATTGTGTCAATATTTAGAGGGATCCCCAGGATTGTGTCAATATTTAGAATGATCCCCAGGCTTGTATCAATATTTAGAGTGATCCCCAGGATTGTGTCAATATTTAGAGTGATCCCCAGGATTGTGTCAATATTTAGTGTGATCTCCAGGCTTGTGTCAATATTTAGAGTGATCCCCAGGATTGTGTCAATATTTAGTGTGATCCCCAGGATTGTGTCAATATTTAGAGTGATCCCCAGGATTGTGTCAATATTTAGAGGGATCCCCAGGATTGTGTCAATATTTAGAGTGATCCCCAGGATTGTGTCAATATTTAGAGGGATCCCCAGGATTGTGTCAATATTTAGAGTGATCCCCAGGCTTGTGTCAATATTTAGAGGGATCCCCAGGATTGTGTCAATATTTAGAGGGATCCCCAGGATTGTGTCAATATTTAGAGTGATCCCCAGGATTGTGTCAATATTTAGAGGGATCCCCAGGATTGTGTCAATATTTAGAATGATCCCCAGGATTGTATCACTATTTAGAGTGATCCTCAGGATTGTGTCAATATTTAGAGTGATCCTCAGGATTGTGTCAATATTTAGAGTGATCCCCAGGATTGTATCACTATTTAGAGTGATCCCCAGGATTGTATCAATATTTAGAGTGATCCTCAGGATTGTGTCAATATTTAGAGTGATCCCCAGGATTGTGTCAATATTTAGAGTGATCCTCAGGATTGTGTCAATATTTAGAGTGATCCCCAGGATTGTGTCAATATTTAGAGTGATCCTCAGGATTGTGTCAATATTTAGAGTGATCCCCAGGATTGTGTCAATATTTAGAGTGATCCCCAGGATTGTGCCAATATTTAGAGGGATCCCCAGGATTGTGTCAATATTTAGAGTGATCCCAAGGCTTGTGTCAATATTTAGAGTGATCCCCAGGATTGTGTCAATATTTAGAGTGATCCCCAGGCTTGTGTCAATATTTAGAGTGATCCCCAGGATTGTGTCAATATTTAGAGTGATCCCCAGGATTGTATCACTATTTAGAGTGATCCCCAGGATTGTATCACTATTTAGAGTGATCCCCAGGATTGTATCACTATTTAGGGTGATCCCCAGGATTGTGTCAATATTTAGAGTGATCCCCAGGATTGTATCACTATTTAGAGTGATCCCCAGGATTGTATCAATATTTAGAGTGATCCTCAGGATTGTGTCAATATTTAGAGTGATCCCCAGGATTGTGTCAATATTTAGAGTGATCCTCAGGATTGTGTCAATATTTAGAGTGATCCCCAGGATTGTGTCAATATTTAGAGTGATCCTCAGGATTGTGTCAATATTTAGAGTGATCCCCAGGATTGTGTCAATATTTAGAGTGATCCCCAGGATTGTGTCAATATTTAGAGTGATCCCCAGGATTGTGCCAATATTTAGAGGGATCCCCAGGATTGTGTCAATATTTAGAGTGATCCCAAGGCTTGTGTCAATATTTAGAGTGATCCCCAGGATTGTGTCAATATTTAGAGTGATCCCCAGGCTTGTGTCAATATTTAGAGTGATCCCCAGGATTGTGTCAATATTTAGAGTGATCCCCAGGATTGTATCACTATTTAGAGTGATCCCCAGGATTGTATCACTATTTAGAGTGATCCCCAGGATTGTATCACTATTTAGGGTGATCCCCAGGATTGTGTCAATATTTAGAGTGATCCCCAGGATTGTATCACTATTTAGAGTGATCCCCAGGATTGTGTCAATATTTAGAGGGATCCCCAGGATTGTATCAATATTTAGAGTGATCCTCAGGATTGTGTCAATATTTAGAGGGATCCCCAGGATTGTGTCAATATTTAGAGTGATCCCCAGGATTGTGTCAATATTTAGAGTGATCCTCAGGATTGTATCAATATTTAGAGTGATCCCCAGGATTGTATCAATATTTAGAGTGATCCCCAGGATTGTATCACTATTTAGAGTGATCCCCAGGATTGTGTCAATATTTAGAGTGATCCCCAGGATTGTGTCAATATTTAGAGGGATCCCCAGGCTTGTGTCAATATTTAGAGTGATCCCCAGGATTGTGTCAATATTTAGAGTGATCCCCAGGATTGTATCACTATTTAGCGTGATCCCCAGGATTGTGTCAATATTTAGAGTGATCCCCAGGATTGTGTCAATATTTCGAGGGATCCCCAGGCTTGTGTCAATATTTAGAGTGATCCCCAGGATTGTGTCAATATTTAGAGTGATCCCCAGGATTGTGTCAATATTTAGAGGGATCCCCAGGATTGTGTCACTATTTAGTGTGATCCCCAGGATTGTGTCAATATTTAGTGTGATCCCCAGGATTGTGTCAATATTTAGAGTGATCCCCAGGATTGTGTCAATATTTAGAGGGATCCCCAGGATTGTGTCAATATTTAGAGTGATCCCCAGGATTGTGTCAATATTTAGAGGGATCCCCAGGATTGTGTCAATATTTAGAGTGATCCCCAGGATTGTGTCAATATTTAGTGTGATCCCCAGGATTGTGTCAATATTTAGAGGGATCCCCAGGATTGTGTCAATATTTAGAGTGATCCCCAGGATTGTGTCAATATTTAGAGTGATCCTCAGGATTGTATCACTATTTAGTGTGATCCCCAGGATTGTGTCAATATTTAGAGTGATCCTCAGGATTGTGTCAATATTTAGAGTGATCCCCAGGATTGTGTCAATATTTAGAGTGATCTCCAGGATTGTGTCAATATTTAGAGGGCTCCCCAGGATTGTGTCAATATTTAGAGTGATCCCCAGGATTGTATCACTATTTAGAGTGATCCCCAGGATTGTATCAATATTTAGAGTGATCCTCAGGATTGTGTCAATATTTAGAATGATCCCCAGGCTTGTATCAATATTTAGAGTGATCCCCAGGATTGTGTCAATATTTAGAGTGATCCCCAGGCTTGTGTCAATATTTAGAGTGATCCCCAGGATTGTATCAATATTTAGAGTGATCCTCAGGATTGTGTCAATATTTAGAGTGATCCCCAGGATTGTGTCAATATTTAGAGTGATCCTCAGGATTGTGTCAATATTTAGAGGGATCCCCAGGATTGTGTCAATATTTAGAATGATCCCCAGGATTGTGTCATTATTTAGAGTGATCCTCAGGATTGTATCAATATTTAGAGTGATCCCCAGGATTGTATCACTATTTAGAGTGATCCCCAGGATTGTATCACTATTTAGAGTGATCCCCAGGATTGTATCAATATTTAGAGGGATCCCCAGGCTTGTGTCAATATTTAGAGTGATCCTCAGGATTGGGTCAATATTTAGAGTGATCCTCAGGATTGTGTCAATATTTAGAGTGATCCCCAGGATTGTATCATTATTTAGAGTGATCCTCAGGATTGTGTCAATATTTAGAGGGATCCCCAGGATTGTGTCAATATTTAGAGTGATCCCCAGACTTGTGTCAATATTTAGAGTGATCCCCAGGATTGTATCAATATTTAGAGTGATCCTCAGGATTGTGTCAATATTTAGAGTGATCCCCAGGATTGTGTCAATATTTAGAATGATCCCCAGGATTGTGTCAATATTTAGAGTGATCCCCAGGATTGTGTCAATATTTAGAATGATCCCCAGGCTTGTGTCAATATTTAGAGTGATCCCCAGGATTGTGTCAATATTTAGAGTGATCCCCAGGATTGTGTCAATATTTAGAGTGATCCCCAGGATTGTGTCAATATTTAGAGTGATCCCCAGGATTGTGTCAATATTTAGAATGATCCCCAGGCTTGTGTCAATATTTAGAGTGATCCCCAGGATTGTGTCAATATTTAGAATGATCCTCAGGATTGTGTCAATATTTAGAGGGATCCCCAGGATTGTGTCAATATTTAGAATGATCCCCAGGCTTGTGTCAATATTTCGAGTGATCCCCAGGATTGTGTCAATATTTAGAGTGATCCCCAGGATTGTGTCAATATTTAGAGTGATCCCCAGGATTGTGTCAATATTTAGAGTGATCCTCAGGATTGTATCAATATTTAGAGTGATCCTCAGGATTGTATCAATATTTAGAGTAATCCCCAGGATTGTGTCAATATTTAGAGTGATCCCCAGGATTGTGTCAATATTTAGAGTGATCCTCAGGCTTGTGTAAATATTTAGAGGGATCCCCAGGATTGTGTCAATATTTAGAGTGATCCCCAGGCTTGTGTCAATATTTAGAGTGATCCCCAGGATTGTGTCAATATTTAGAGTGATCCCCAGGATTGTGTCAGTATTTAGAGTGATCCCCAGGATTGTGTCAATATTTAGAGTGATCCCCAGGCTTGTGTCAATATTTAGAGTGATCCCCAGGATTGTGTCAATATTTAGAGGGATCCCCAGGCTTGTGTCAATATTTAGAGTGATCCCCAGGATTGTGTCAATATTTAGAGTGATCCCCAGGATTGTGTCACTATTTAGAGTGATCCCCAGGATTGTGTCAATATTTAGAGTGATCCCCAGGCTTGTGTCAATATTTAGAGTGATCCCCAGGATTGTGTCAATATTTAGAGTGATCCCCAGGCTTGTGTCAATATTTAGAGTGATCCCCAGGATTGTGTCAATATTTAGAGTGATCCCCAGGATTGTGTCAATATTTAGAGTGATCCCCAGGATTGTATCAATATTTAGAGTAATCCCCAGGATTGTGTCAATATTTAGAGGGATCCCCAGGATTGTATCACTATTTAGAGTGATCCTCAGGATTGTGTCAATATTTAGAGTGATCCTCAGGATTGTATCAATATTTAGAGTGATCCTCAGGATTGTATCAATATTTAGAGTAATCCCCAGGATTGTGTCAATATTTAGAGTGATCCCCAGGATTGTGTCAATATTTAGAGGGATCCCCAGGCTTGTGTCAATATTTAGAGTGATCCCCAGGATTGTGTCAATATTTAGAGTGATCCCCAGGATTGTGTCAATATTTAGAGGGATCCCCAGGATTGTGTCACTATTTAGTGTGATCCCCAGGATTGTGTCAATATTTAGTGTGATCCCCAGGATTGTGTCAATATTTAGAGTGATCCCCAGGATTGTGTCAATATTTAGAGGGATCCCCAGGATTGTGTCAATATTTAGAGTGATCCCCAGGATTGTGTCAATATTTAGAGGGATCCCCAGGATTGTGTCAATATTTAGTGTGATCCCCAGGATTGTGTCAATATTTAGAGGGATCCCCAGGATTGTGTCAATATTTAGAGTGATCCCCAGGATTGTGTCAATATTTAGAGTGATCCCCAGGATTGTGTCAATATTTAGAGTGATCCCCAGGATTGTGTCAATATTTAGAGTGATCCTCAGGATTGTGTCAATATTTAGAGTGATCCCCAGGATTGTGTCAATATTTAGAGTGATCCTCAGGATTGTGTCAATATTTAGAGTGGTCCCCAGGATTGTGTCAATATTTAGTGTGATCCCCAGGATTGTGTCAATATTTAGAGTGATCCCCAGGATTGTGTCAATATTTAGAGGGATCCCCAGGATTGTGTCAATATTTAGAGTGATCCCCAGGATTGTGTCAATATTTAGAGGGATCCCCAGGATTGTGTCAATATTTAGTGTGATCCCCAGGATTGTGTCAATATTTAGAGGGATCCCCAGGATTGTGTCAATATTTAGAGTGATCCCCAGGATTGTGTCAATATTTAGAGTGATCCCCAGGATTGTGTCAATATTTAGAGTGATCCCCAGGATTGTGTCAATATTTAGAGTGATCCTCAGGATTGTGTCAATATTTAGAGTGATCCCCAGGATTGTGTCAATATTTAGAGTGATCCTCAGGATTGTATCACTATTTAGTGTGATCCCCAGGATTGTGTCAATATTTAGAGTGATCCTCAGGATTGTGTCAATATTTAGAGTGAGCCCCAGGATTGTGTCAATATTTAGAGTGATCCTCAGGATTGTGTCAATATTTAGAGTGATCCTCAGGATTGTGTCAATATTTAGAGTGATCCCCAGGATTGTATCACTATTTAGTGTGATCCCCAGGATTGTGTCAATATTTAGAGTGATCCTCAGGATTGTGTCAATATTTAGAGTGATCCCCAGGATTGTGTCAATATTTAGAGTGATCCTCAGGATTGTGTCAATATTTAGAGTGATCCCCAGGATTGTGTCAATATTTAGAGTGATCCTCAGGATTGTATCACTATTTAGTGTGATCCCCAGGATTGTGTCAATATTTAGTGTGATCCCCAGGATTGTGTCAATATTTAGAGTGATCCCCAGGATTGTGTCAATATTTAGAGTGATCCCCAGGATTGTGTCAATATTTAGAGGGATCCCCAGGATTGTGTCAATATTTAGAGGGATCCCCAGGATTGTGTCAATATTTAGAGTGATCCCCAGGATTGTGTCACTATTTAGAGTGATCCCCAGGATTGTGTCAATATTTAGTGTGATCCCCAGGATTGTGTCAATATTTAGAGGGATCCCCAGGATTGTGTCAATATTTAGAGTGATCCCCAGGATTGTGTCAATATTTAGAGGGATCCCCAGGCTTGTGTCAATATTTAGAGTGATCCCCAGGATTGTGTCAATATTTAGAGTGATCCCCAGGATTGTGTCAATATTTAGAGGGATCCCCAGGATTGTGTCACTATTTAGTGTGATCCCCAGGATTGTGTCAATATTTAGTGTGATCCCCCTGATTGTGTCAATATTTAGAGTGATCCCCAGGATTGTGTCAATATTTAGAGGGATCCCCAGGATTGTGTCAATATTTAGAGTGATCCCCAGGATTGTGTCAATATTTAGAGGGATCCCCAGGATTGTGTCAATATTTAGTGTGATCCCCAGGATTGTGTCAATATTTAGAGTGATCCCCAGGATTGTGTCAATATTTAGAGTGATCCCCAGGATTGTGTCAATATTTAGAGGGATCCCCAGGATTGTGTCAATATTTAGAGTGATCCTCAGGATTGTGTCAATATTTAGAGTGAACCCCAGGATTGTGTCAATATTTAGAGTGATCCTCAGGATTGTGTCAATATTTAGAGTGATACCCAGGATTGTGTCAATATTTAGAGTGATCCTCAGGATTGTATCACTATTTAGTGTGATCCCCAGGATTGTGTCAATATTTAGAGTGATCCTCAGGATTGTGTCAATATTTAGAGTGATCCCCAGGATTGTGTCAATATTTAGAGTGATCCTCAGGATTGTGTCAATATTTAGAGTGATCCCCAGGATTGTGTCAATATTTAGAGTGATCCTCAGGATTGTATCACTATTTAGTGTGATCCCCAGGATTGTGTCAATATTTAGAGTGATCCTCAGGATTGTGTCAATATTTAGAGTGATCCCCAGGATTGTGTCAATATTTAGAGTGATCCTCAGGATTGTATCACTATTTAGTGTGATCCCCAGGATTGTGTCAATATTTAGTGTGATCCCCAGGATTGTGTCAATATTTAGAGTGATCCCCAGGATTGTGTCAATATTTAGAGTGATCCCCAGGATTGTGTCAATATTTAGAGGGATCCCCAGGATTGTGTCAATATTTAGAGGGATCCCCAGGATTGTGTCAATATTTAGAGTGATCCCCAGGATTGTGTCACTATTTAGAGTGATCCCCAGGATTGTGTCAATATTTAGTGTGATCCCCAGGATTGTGTCAATATTTAGAGGGATCCCCAGGATTGTGTCAATATTTAGAGTGATCCCCAGGATTGTGTCAATATTTAGAGGGATCCCCAGGATTGTGTCAATATTTAGAGGGATCCCCAGGATTGTGTCAATATTTAGAGTGATCCCCAGGATTGTATCAATATTTAGAGGGATCCCCAGGCTTGTGTCAATATTTAGAGTGATCCTCAGGATTGGGTCAATATTTAGAGTGATCCTCAGGATTGTGTCAATATTTAGAGTGATCCCCAGGATTGTATCATTATTTAGAGTGATCCTCAGGTTTGTATCAATATTTAGAGTGATCCCCAGGATTGTATCACTATTTAGAGTGATCCCCAGGATTGTATCACTATTTAGAGTGATCCCCAGGATTGTATCAATATTTAGAGGGATCCCCAGGCTTGTGTCAATATTTAGAGTGATCCCCAGGATTGTGTCAATATTTAGAGTGATCCTCAGGATTGTATCACTATTTAGAGTGATCCCCAGGATTGTATCACTATTTAGAGTGATCCCCAGGATTGTATCACTATTTAGAGGGATCCCCAGGATTGTGTCAATATTTAGAGTGATCCCCAGGATTGTGTCAATATTTAGAGGGATCCCCAGGATTGTGTCAATATTTAGAGGGATCCCCAGGATTGTGTCAATATTTAGAGTGATCCCCAGGATTGTGTCAATATTTAGAGTGATCCCCAGGATTGTGTCAATATTTAGAGGGATCCCCAGGATTGTGTCAATATTTAGAGTGATCCCCAGGATTGTGTCAATATTTAGAGTGATCCTCAGGATTGTATCAATATTTAGAG
Organism: Scyliorhinus torazame; assembly: GCF_047496885.1. NCBI lineage: Eukaryota > Metazoa > Chordata > Chondrichthyes > Carcharhiniformes > Scyliorhinidae > Scyliorhinus > Scyliorhinus torazame. The sequence continues at coordinate 1,715,539 of NC_092718.1, read as the reverse complement.
TGATCCCCAGGATTGTGTCAATATTTAGAGGGATCCCCAGGATTGTGTCAATATTTAGAGTGATCCCCAGGATTGTGTCAATATTTAGAGGGATCCCCAGGATTGTGTCAATATTTAGTGTGATCTCCAGGATTGTGTCAATATTTAGAGTGATCCTCAGGATTGTGTCAATATTTAGAGTGATCCCCAGGATTGTGTCAATATTTAGAGGGATCCCCAGGATTGTGTCAATATTTAGAGTGATCCCCAGGATTGTGTCAATATTTAGAGTGATCCCCAGGATTGTGTCAATATTTAGTGTGATCCCCAGGATTGTGTCAATATTTAGAGGGATCCCCAGGATTGTATCAATATTTAGAGTGATCCCCAGGATTGTATCAATATTTAGAGTGATCCCCAGGATTGTGTCAATATTTAGAGGGATCCCCAGGATTGTATCAATATTTAGAGGGATCCCCAGGCTTGTGTCAATATTTAGAGGGATCCCCAGGATTGTGTCAATATTTAGAGTGATCCCCAGGCTTGTGTCAATATTTAGAGTGATCCCCAGGATTGTGTCAATATTTAGAGTGATCCCCAGGATTGTGTCAATATTTAGAGTGATCCCCAGGCTTGTGTCAATATTTAGAGTGATCCCCAGGATTGTGTCAATATTTAGAGTGATCCCCAGGATTGTGTCAATATTTAGAGTGATCCTCAGGATTGTGTCAATATTTAGAATGATCCCCAGGATTGTGTCAATATTTAGAGTGATCCTCAGGATTGTGTCAATATTTAGAGTGATCCCCAGGATTGTGTCAATATTTAGAGTGATCCCCAGGCTTGTGTCAATATTTAGAGTGATCCCCAGGATTGTGTCAATATTTAGAGTGATCCTCAGGATTGTGTCAATATTTAGAGTGATCCTCAGGATTGTGTCAATATTTAGAGTGATCCCCAGGATTGTGTCAATATTTAGAGTGATCCCCAGGATTGTGTCAATATTTAGAGTGATCCCCAGGCTTGTGTCAATATTTAGAGTGATCCCCAGGATTGTGTCAATATTTAGAGTGATCCTCAGGATTGTGTCAATATTTAGAGTGATCCCCAGGATTGTGTCAATATTTAGAGTGATCCCCAGGATTGTGTCAATATTTAGAGTGATCCCCAGGATTGTGTCAATATTTAGAGTGATCCCCAGGATTGTGTCAATATTTAGAGTGATCCCCAGGATTGTGTCAATATTTAGAGTGATCTCCAGGATTGTATCAATATTTAGAGTGATCCCCAGGATTGGGTCAATATTTAGAGTAATCCCCAGGGTTGTGTATTTCCCCAATATACAAACCCCCCATTAAGCAATAATAAACACAGTAGAAAACACAAGGTACCCCCCCCCCCCTCCTCTGGGTTGCTGCTGCTGCTGACCACCTCCTAACGCCCCGCTAGAAAGTCTAGGAACGGTTGCCACCGCCTGAAGAACCCTTGCACAGACCAATTTTACCCTCTCCAATTTAATGAACCCTGCCATGTCGCTGATCCAGGCTTCCACGCTTGGGGGCCTCGCATCCTTCCACTGCAGCAGAATCCTCCGCCAGGCTACCAGGGACGCAAAGGCCAGAATACCGGCCTCTTTCGCCTCCTGCACTCCCGGCTCGTCCGATACCCCAAATAGTGCTAATCCCCAGCTTGGCTTAACCTGGGTGTTCACCACCTTAGACATCGTCCTCGCAATACCCCTCCAGAACCCATCCAGAGCCGGGCACGCCCAGAACATATGGGTGTGATTTACTGGGCTCCCCGAGCACCTCCCACACCTGTCTTCCACCCCAAAGAACCTGCTCAGCCTCGCCCCTGTCATATGCACTCTGTGAAGAACCTTAAATTGTATCAGGCTAAGCCTGGCGCAAGAAGAGGAAGAATTAACCCTACCCAGGGCATCCGCCCACGTACCCTTGTCTATCTCCTCCCCAAGCTCCTCCTCCCATTTACCCTTTAGCTCCTCCACCGAGGTCTCCTCCTCCTCCTGCATCTCCTGGTAGATCGCCGAGACCCTGCCCTCTCCAACCCACACCCCCGAGAGCACCCTATCCTGGATCCTGAGCGCTGGAAGCAGCGGGAACTCCCTCACCTGCCGTCTTACAAACGCCCTTACCTGCATGTACCTGAAGGCATTTCCAGGGGAAGCCCAAATTTTTCCTCCAGTTCCCCAAGGCTCCCCCATCCTTTTAATTCCTGCCCTGTGCCAGCTCAGGAATCCTCCATCCATTCTCCCCGGGACGACCCGATGGTTCTCCCGGATCGGGGACCAAACCAAAGCCTCTACCTCACCCCTGTGGTGCCTCCACTGCCCCCAAATTTTCAAAGTCGCCACCACCACCGGACTCGTGGTGTATCTAGTCGACGGGAGCGGCAGCGGTGCTGTCACCAGTGCTCCCAGACTCGTGCCCACACAGGACGCCATCTCCAGCCTCTTCCACGCCGCCCCCTCCCCCTCCATTACCCACTTGTGTATCATCGCCACATTGGCAGCCCAGTAATACCCACACAGATTAGGCAACGCTAACCCTCGTCTGTCCCTACTCCGCTCCAGAAACACCCTTCTCACCCTCGGGGTCTTTTTCACCCACGCGAATCCCATGATGCTCCTACTGACCCACTTAAAAAAGGCCTTAAGGATCAGGATGGGGAGGCACTGGAATATAAAAAGGAACCTCGGGAGCACCGTCATCTTCACCGACTGTACCCTACCCGCCAGGGAGAGTGGGAGCATATCCCACCTTTTAAACTCCTCCTCCATCTGCTCCACCAGCCTCGTCAAGTTGAGCTTGTGTAGGGCCCCCCAGCTCCTGACCACCTGGATCCCCAGGTACCGAAAACTCCTTTCCGCCCTCTTCAGTGGAAGCTCATCTATCCCCCTTCCCTGGTCCCCTGGGTGTACCATGAAGAGCTCACTCTTCCCCACGTTGAGCTTATACCCGGAAAAGTCCCCAAACTCCCTGAGGATCCGCATCACCTCCGGCATCCCCCATACTGGGTCCGCCACATACAGTAACAGGTCATCGGCATACAACGAAACCCGGTGTTCCAACGCCCCCCCCACCACCCTGGACCAGCCCCCTCCAGTTCCTGGACTCCCTCAAAGCCATCGCCAAAGGCTCAATTGCCAATGTAAATAGCAAGGGGGATAGGGGGCACCCCTGCCTCGTCCCCCGGTACAGCCAAAAGTATTCCAACCTCCCCCGATTTGTGGCCACACTCGCCACCGGGGCTTCGTACAGTAACCTAACCCAGCTAACGAACCCCTCCCCGAACCCAAACCTCCTCAACACTTCCCAGAGATACCCCCACTCCACCCTATCGAAGTCCTTCTCCGCGTCCATCGCCGCCACTATCTCTCCCTCCCCCTCCACTGCAGGCATCATGATTACATTAAGGAGCGTCCGCACATTGGTATTCAGCTGCCTTCCCTTAACAAAACCCATCTGGTCCTCGTGAATCACCCCCGGGACACAGTCCTCAATTCTGGTCGCCAACACCTTCGCTAACAGCTTTGCGTCCACGTTGAGGAGAGAGATTGGCCTACATGAACCACACTGTAATGGGTCCTTGTCCCGCTTCAAGATCAGCGAGATCAGCGCCCTGGACATCGTCGGGGGTAGGACCCCCCCTCCCTTGCCTCATTGAAAGTCCTCAGTAATAGAGGGCCCAGCAGGTCCATGTACTTCCGGTAAAATTCCACCGGGAACCCATCTGGCCCCGGTGCCTTCCCCGCCTGCATACTCCCCAGCCCCTTAGTCAGCTCCTCCAGCCCTACCGGTGCCCCAAGCCCAGCCACCTGCTCCTCCTCCACCCTCGGGAACCTCAGTCGATCCAAAATTCGACGCACCCCCCCCCCCTCCGTCGGGGGCTCAGACCTATACAGCCCTTCATAAAAGTCTCTACATACCCCATTTATTCCCACCGCACTCTGCACCATGTTCCCCCCTTTATCCCTAACTCCCCCAATCTCCCTCGCTGCCTCCCGCTTCCGAAGCTGGTGTGCCAACATCCGGCTAGCCTTCTCCCTGTACTCATACACCGCCCCTTGCGCCTTCCTCCACTGCACCTCCGCCTTCTTGGTGGTCAACAGGTCGAACTCGGCCTGGAGGCTTCGTCGCTCCTTGAGTAGTCCCTCCTCGGGGACCTCTGCATACCTCCTATCCACCCTTAAAATCACCCCTACCAACCTCTCCTCTCCTTCCCCTCCTTGTGGGTCCTAATGGACATTAGCTCTCCCCTAATCACCGCCTTCAGCGCCTCCCAGACCACCCCTACCTGCACCTCCCCATTATCGTTAGCCTCTAGATAGCTTTCAATATACCCCGGATCCGCCCGCTCACCTCCTCATCCGCCAGCAAGCCCACATCCAGGCGCCACAGCAGGCGCTGGTCCCTCTCCCCCCCCACCCCCCCCCCCCTCCCCTAGCTCCAGCTCCACCCAATGCGGGGCATGGTCTGAGATGGATATGGCCGAATACTCCATGCCCTCCACCCTCGTAATTAGTGCCCTGCTCATAACGACAAAGTCTATCCGGGAGTAGGCTTTATGGATGCGGGGAAAAAAAGAAAATTCCCTGGCCCCCGGTCTGACAAACCTCCATGGGTCCACTCCTCCCATCTGGTCCATAAACCCCCTCAGCACCTTGGCCGCCGCCGGCCTCTTACCCGTCCTGGGCCTGGAGTGGTCCAATGCTGGATCCAGTACCGTGTTAAAGTCCCCCCCCCCCCATTATCAAGCTCCCTGCCTCCAGGTCCGGAATCCGGCCCAACATGCGCCGCATAAATCCGGCATCGTCCCAATTCGGGGCGTACACATTCACCAAGACCACCCGCACCCCCTGCAGCTTACCACTCACCACCACATACCTACCTCCCTTGTCTGCCACGATGTTCAGCGCCTCAAATGACACCCGCTTCCCCACCAAAATCGCCACCCCTCGATTCTTTGCGTCCAACCCCGAATGGAAAACCTGCCCTACCCACCCCTTTCTCAGCCTAACCTGATCTGCCACCTTCAAATGCATCTCCTGGAGCATGACCACATCTGCCTTCAGTCCCTTCAGGTGCGCGAACACACGGGCCCTCTTGACCACCCCGTTCAGGCCTCTCACATTCCAAGTTATCAGCCGGATCAGGGGGCTTCCCGCCACCCCTCCCCTCCCCCCCCCTGCCAATTAGCCATCCCCTTTTCTAGGCCAGCCACGTGCCCGCACCTCCCACACTCTCCATTCCCCCCAGCGGCAGACCCCCGCCCCGACTCTCTCTCCGAGCTCCAGCTCACCTTTGGCCAATGCAGCAGCAACCCAGTTACTCCCTCCCCGCCCTCCCCCAGCTAGGTCCACCCCTAGCTGCGTTGCTCCCCCCATAGCACTCCCGTAAGTCAGCTGACTCCTGCTGACCCCGGCCACTCCATCGACCCCCCTGTGTGGTAGTCTCCCCCCCCCACCCCCTCCTCTCCAACACTGCCCTTCCCCCCGGCCCCGCCCCCTTCCTTCCCTATCGCGGGAAAAAGCCCGTGCTTTCCATCAGCCCGGCCCCGCCCTCTCTGGCGCAGCTCCCTTTTGCGGCCTAATCCCAGCTCCCCAACCTCAGGCCTCCCATCTCCCCTCCCCCCAACGGGGCCCGTCCTTCCAACCACCGACGCCCACACTCTCACAAAACCCCCACTTCGAACCATTTCACCCTACCCCACCCAGCACCCAAGGAAACAATACAGAACAGAACATCCCCCAACATCCCCCAAAGCACAGTAACCACAGTAGCCCCCCGCGACCTCCCCTCACAACCGACCCTCAGTCCGTGTCCAACTTTTCGGCCTGAATAAAGGTCCACGCCTCCTCCAGCGTCTCAAAGTAATGGTGTCGGTCCTTAAACGTGTCCCACAGTCGCGCCGGCTGCAGCATCCCGAATTTCACCCCCTTCCGATGCAGAACCACTGAGATACCCTCAATTATGACTCAGGAGAGGAGTTCGATAATACAAAGGCTTTAATAACCAGAAAACCAGACAGCTGCCGAGAAGTGTGCTCACTGCACGCTGCCCACTGAACGTAACCTTATATACAGCTTCCTGGGGGCGGAGCCGGAGGCGGAGTCCCCCAGGGTTCCAAGCCCGATCTTAAAGGGGCCGACGCATTAAAGGTACATGTGTATACAGATATCATTCATCACAACCGCCTTAGCCCGATTGTACCCGGCCCTCTTCTTGGCCACCTGCGCGCTCCAGTCCTGGTATATACGGACCTCTGCATTCTCCCACCTGCTGCTTCGCTCCTTTTTTGTCCACCTTAGGACACACTCCCTGTCCACGAAGCGGTGGAACCGCACCAATACCGCCCGCGGCGGCTCGTTAGACTTGGGCCTCCTCGCCAGGACTCGGTGGGCTCCATCCAGCTCCAGGGGCCTCGGGAAGGCCCCCGCGCCCATCAACGTGTTCAGCATCGTGACCACATATGCTCCAGCCTCCGACCCCTCCACTCCCTCTGGGAGACCCAGAATCCGCAGATTCTTCCTCCTCGACCGATTCTCCATGTCCTCAAACTTCTCCTGCCATTTCTTGTGCAGCGCCTCGTGCGCCTCCACCTTCACCGCCAGGCCCAATATCTCGTCCTCATTCTCTGAGGCCTTCTGCCGCACCTCCCGGATCGCTGCCCCTTGGGCCTTGTGTGTCTCGACCAGCTTGTCGATCGAAGCCTTCATCGGCTCCAGCAGCTCTGCTTTCAATTCCGTGAAGCAGCGCTTGAGAAACTCCTGCTGCTCTTGCGCCCACGCTGCCTGGTCTCCACCCGCCGCCATCTTGCCTTTCCTCCCTCGCACCTTTCACTGCACCAGAATTACTTTTTTCACTGCTCCACTCCTGGTCCAATCCATACAGTGCCGTGGGAACCGTACTGTTACCTTCCCACACTGGGAACCGTCGAACAAATGCCGCTGGGGCCCCTCAAAAGAGCCCAAAAGTCCGTTTCTGGCGGGAGCTGCCGAACGTGCGACTTAGCTCAGCATAGCCGCAAGCGGAAGTCGCCTTGTATATTTTCTAAAACACTTCCTTACCTTTAAACTCAATTCCTTTAGCTATAAAGCCCAACATTCCATTCGCTGTCTTTAGTACCTGCTGTACCTGCCTGCTCGTTTTCTGTGACTGATGCACGCGGACACCCAGATCCCTCTGCACGGAGCTCCCCGAAATCTCTCCCCATTTAGATAGTAAGTTGCCTTTCCATTTTTCCGACCAAAATGCATGACCTCACACTTATCCACGTTAAACTCCATCTGCCACATTTTGGCCCACTCTCATAACCTATCTATATCCATTTGTAAGGTTCTTATTCCCTCATGCAACCTACTGTTCCACCTATTTTTGTGTCATCTGCGAATTTGGCTATAGATCCTTCTATCCCTGTATCCGAGTCGTTAAGATAGATTGTAAATAGCTGGGGCCCAAGGACTGAACCCTGTGGCACCCCACTAGTTACATCTTGTCTTCCAGAAATAGACCCATTTATCCCCACTCCTGTCCATCAGCCAGTTTTCTATCCAAGCTAATAAGTTACCCCTAATCCCATGTGATCTCATCTTGTGAATTAACCTTCTGTGCGGCACCTTATCAAATGCCTTCCGGAAGCCCAGGTATACTACATCTACAGCATCCCCATTATCCACTTTGCTTGTTACATCTTCGAAGAACTCAAGCAAATTATTCAACATGATTTGCCATTCATAAAACCATGCTGACTGTGATGGATAGAGCTTTGACTTTCCAATTATTACATCTATGATAATGGATTCTAACAATTTCCCAACAACAGATGTTAAACTAACTGGTCTCTAATTTCCCACATTCTGCCTCCCTCCCTTTTTGAATAAAGGGCGTTACGTTAGCATTTTTCCAATCCACTGGAACCTTTCCCGTGTCCAGGGACTTTTGGAATATTATAACCAATGGATCCACTCTCTCTGCTGCCACTTGAACACCCTAGGATCTAGGCCATCAGACCCTGGGGACTTGTCTGCCCTCAATCCCAATTGTTTTTTTAAAAATTTAGAGTACCTAATTCATTTTCCCCAATTAACAGAGCGTCTGCCTTGCCGGCCAGAGACTCCCTGAGCTCAGTGGTGATGTCGGCCTTCAGGGTGTGGGGGCAGTGGAGGCAGCATTTGGGACTGGAGGATGCCTCAGTGAGGGCACTGATTTGTGACAACCATAGGTTTACACCAGGGGAGCTGGATGCAAAATTTTGGGAGTGGCGGCAGGCAGGGATTGAGTGATTCGGTGATCTTTTATAGAGGACAGATTTGCAACGTTGGAGAACCTGGGGGAAAGATCTGAGTTGCCCAGGGGGAACGGTTTTAAGTACCCGCAGGTCCGGGATTTTGTGAAGGGAGAGGTGCCGTCTTTTCCTGGGCTGCCTCCTCTGGGGTTGCAGGATAAGGTGCTGTCGAAGGAGGAGATAGGGGAGGGGAAGGTGTCCGAGGTCTACAAGGAGCTGATGGATTTAAAAAGCGCGGGAGCTGCGAGTCGGAGCGGAGATTTAAAAAGCGCGGGAGCTGCGAGTCGGAGCAGAGATTTAAAAAGCGCGGGAGCTGCGAGTCGGAGCAGAGATTTAAAAAGATCGCGGCCTAGTTTCGGGAGCCGTTCGGAGGAGGAGGAGCAGTCTCTGTCAGGGAGAGAACCTGAGAACATCTAAGACCCTCAGAAGGTAAGTAAGTGATTTTCACTCATTTTTACTTTATTACCTTTTCAAATTGTGTGTGTCGGGGGGAAACTGAAGTGACATCACAGAAAAGCTGTGACCTGAGTGGCTGGTTGGGAATCTACACTAAATTAAAAAAATTAAGCATTGGTAACTAATTAAACATAATTACTTAATTATAATTTAGAGGGGTATCTAAGCCAGAGATCGGAGAGTACTACATTTAGCTTTCACATTTATAGTAGAAATCTAGTGCTAGGAAACAGATAGTTAACAGTAACTTAAAAAACATTTTTTTAAAAACTTTTAATTTTAATTTACTAATTAATTGACGCAATGTCAGTTAGAGGGGTGCAGTGCTTTGACTGTGAGATGTGGCAGGTCCGGGAGGCTTCCAGCATCCCGGATAGCTTCATCTGCAGAAAGTGCACCCAACTGGAGCTCATCACAGACCGCATGGTTCGGTTGGAGCAATTGGATGCACTTAGGAGCATGCAGGTGGCGGAAAGCGTCATAGATCGCAGTTATGTAAATGTGGTCACACCCAAGGTGCAGGCAGAGAAATGGGTGACCACCAGAAAGGGCAGGCAGTCAGTGCAGGAATCCCCTGTGGTTGCCCCCCTCTAAAACAGGTATATCCCTTTGGATTGTGGAATGTGGAAGGAGGCGAAGCCCCCCAGCGTGGAGGCCTGGATAAACGATATGGCTGGGTTCATAAAGTTGGAGAGGATTAAGTTCGCCTTGAGAGGGTCTGCGCAGGGGTTCTACAGGCGGTGGCAACCGTTCCCAGACTATCTCGCGGAGCGTTAGAGGAAGGTCGGTCAGCAGCAGCAGCATCCCTGGGGGGGGGGGGGGGGAAGAGAGCGAGGGGAGGATGGGGGATTGCTTGGGGGAATGGATGAGCGGGAGATAATATGGAGGGTGGGGGAAACTGGCACGTGCGGGCGAGAGCCAGTGTATAAAGCTATGTAAGTATACCATTTTGCCGTGTATATATCTTGCTCAGTGCGATTTTGTGTTATTTTGTTACGGGGGAGGGGGCGGTTATTGTTTGTAAGGGGAAAAAATTGTGTTGGTAAAAAACTTTAATAAATATATATATTTTTTAAAAAGAGTTTGGTGAAGAGCTTGGCGCGAGCCATCTCACATGTGAGCTCTTCGCGCTTGGGAATTGGATAATGCTCCCTCTTTTTTTTTTAAATTTAGAGTACCCAATTCTTTTTTTCAATTAAGGGGCAATTTAGCGTGGCCAATCCACCTACTCTGCACATTTTTGGGTTGTGGGGGCGAAACCCACGCAGACACGGGGAGAATGCTCCCTCATGATATTGCGATTTAGATCCTTGGGATCAGTGCAAATTCTCAATTCGCCGGAAGGATTTTTTACACATACCATGGAACTGACCCATGAGGCTCGATCAATTTGGCTGGAGACGAAGTTGAATTCAAACTGAGGTTTATTAGTCTCTGAAGTGTGGCCTCCCACAGCAGCTGACAAAATGGCTGCGAGCTGGAGGCCACGCATATTTATAACCCGGCTCCTGGGCGGAGCTAGCATGCAGGGGCCCAGGTGAACCTGCAGTGCAGGTTCTACCGTACAACCCTTAATATAGGAACACAGTGGTTTACCACATTCACCCCCTGTTAAAATTGAGTCCGGCGGGGGTGGTGGATAGCTATATCCAATTCGCAATCTTTAATATTTACAGAACAGTAAAAAAAAAATGTCTCTGGTCACCCGGTGGGCCGGTCAGAGGTTCAGCCGGTCCGGCGCCTTGATCGTCCTCTGGGATCGACGAAGTGGAGCCGGCGATGTTGGTGCTGTCGTGGTCGAAGTTGACTCCGGGAGCATGCCAAAATCTTCTTCATCATTTTGAAGGACGGACAGTCCTAGGGGCGGGGGGGGGGGGGGCGGCGGTGATGGGGCGGCGGGGGAGAGGTGGGGTGGGGGGGGGTGGAACCTGCTGGTGCCAGGTCCCTGAGGGAGATGGTATCCTGGCAGCCATCGGGGGACGCCACGTAGGCGTACTGTGGGTTTGCGTGGAGCAGGTGCACCCTTTCCACCAACGGACCCGCCTTGTGGAGCCGCACATGTTTACGGAGAAGCACGGTTCCCGGAGCTGTGAGCCAAGTTGGGAGTGATAGCCCGGATGTGGACTTCCTGGGGAAGGCAAAAAGGCGTTCCTGCGGTGTACTGTTAGTGGCAGTGCAGAGTAATGAGCGAATGGAATGTAGTGCATCAGGGAGGACCTCTTGCCAGCGGGAGGCCGGGAGATTTCTGGACCGCAGGGCCAGATGGACGGCCCTCCATACCATCCCATTCTCCCTTTCTACCTGTCCGTTTCCCCGGGGGTTGTAGCTCGTCGTTCTGCTGGAGCCGATACCCCTGCTGAGCAGGAACTGACGCAGCTCATCACTCATTTTAAAAAAAAATTTTTATTCTCCTTTTTCACGTTTTCTCCCACATTTACACCCATCAACAATAAACAGCAAGATATGTCAGTCCCCATAACAACGATCCCATCTACCCACCAACCCCCAACCCGCCTGTTTACATAAACAAATGATAAAAAGGAATCAGGGATTACCCGTAGTCACCCTTAATCTACACAGCTCCCCCACCCCATTCCCCCCAACCAACGCCATCCAGCCTCTAAGAGAGTACCGTACATGATACCCCAAAGTTGTACCCCCCCCCCCCCCAAAGTCTCCAGCTCCTCCCGTCCAATGCCTCTTGTAAAACTCCTCCCCCAACCTCGGTTCCTTCCCCCCAACTTTCCACCCCGGCTAGACCACTCGGACCCTGTTCTGCCAGGCTCCGATGGCCGCAGCCCCTCCCCCACCTCACTCCCATTCACTGGCCGGCTTAAACCGGCCAGCGTGGAGGCCCCCGCCCGGGTCCCTTTCCCACTTGCCCGGCCCCAGGAAAGCCCAAAGATCCCCTTTTAGCACACAAACCCCGCATATCCACCTACACCCCAAAGAGCCCCCCTTTCGAGTGAAAGTCACGTCCCTTCTCTTGTCCAAATATATACCACATTGGCTCCTTTAATCTCTACACCCGCGCGCAGTGATACAAAAAAGAAGAAAATACAGTCATGAGGTTACATCGGCCATTTCTCAATTTGTCAGTTCTGCCACAGTCCTTCTGCCTTCGCAAACTCCTCCGCTGCTTCCGCCGTTCCAAAATAAAAGTCCCTGAGCTTGTAAGTCACCCTCAGCTTCGCTGGATATACAATGCCACTCCGCACCTTGCTAATGTACAGTGCCCTCTTCACCCGGTTGAAGGCAGCCCGCCTCCTTGCCAGCTTCACCGTAAAGTCGTGGTATACACGTATACCAGCTCCAGCCCACTGCACCACCCGCTTCTGCTTGGCCCAGCTCAGGACCTTCTCCTTCACCCTGTACCGACGGAAGCACAGAGTCACTGCCCTTGGCGGCTCACTCGCCTTTGGTACAGGCCTCCACGACCGGTGAGCCCGATCCAGTTCATATCGGGAGGGATCCTCCCCCTCCCCCAATAGTTTTGCCAGCATCGCGGCAAAATACTCAGTCGGTTTCGGTCCTTCAACTCCTTCGGGCAGCCCCACGATCCTCAAGTTTTGTTGCCTGGATCGGTTTTCCAGATCTTCCATTTTTCCTCGCGGATTCTTGTTCGTGTCAATCACCTTCCGCATCTCTTTCCCCATCGAGGCAAGTTGATCACCGTGCTGCAATAACGTCTGCTCCACTTCCTTCAGCGCCTCCCCTTGCTCTCGCACCTCCGCCACTGCGCTCGCCACCTCCGTCATCACCGGGGAAACCGCCTCCTCCACCAGCGCACTCAAAACCTCCCTCATCTCCTTCCTCACCGTCTCCATACATTTCTCAATCTGCGCCAACTGCTTTTGGAATTCCGCAGCCATCACCTTAGTTAGTTCTTCAGCCGTAAGCAGTGCGGCCTTCCCTGGTGCTCCAGCCTCCATTTCCTTTGTTGATCCCGCGGTGACCTTTCCCCTCTCCAACGGACTTTCAGCCACTTTTTTCCCGGCCGTTTGTTTGGTGATTTTCGACATCCTTCTTCTCCTTGCGCTATCCCCCGACCTTTACTGCCGTCGCTGGCCCTAGGACTGGGCGTTACTCCCCGAAAATGCCGTTCCCGAACGGGAGCCCTCCAATGTATGGCTGCCTCCCGCCCGCCGTCACCAGAAGTCGTCGCTCATTGCTCATGAATGAGGATCGCCTGTCACTGTGGATGTCGGCGGGGAAGCCAAACAGCGTGAAGATAGAATTAAGGGTTTTAATGACGGTGGCAGACGTCATGTCGGGGCATGGGATGGTGAAGGGAAACCGGGAGTATTCATCGATCACACTGAGGAAATACGTGTGTTGGTCGGAGGAGGGGAGGGGGCCTTTGAAATCCACGCTGAGGCGTTCAAACAGGCGGGAGGCCTTCACCAGGTGCGCGCGACCCGGCTGGTAGAAGTGCGGTTTGCACTCCGCACAGGCCTGGCAGTCTCTGGTGATCGTCCTTACTTCCTCGACGGAGGAGGGCAAATTTTGTGCCTTAATGAAGTGGTACAACCGAGTGACCCCTGGGTGACAAAGGCTGTCGTGCAGGGTCCGGAGTCGGTCTACCTGTGCGCTGGCACATGTACCTCGGGAGAGGGCATCTGGGGGCTCGTTGAGTTTGCCAGGGCGATACTTAATCTCGTAATTATAGGTGGAGAGCTCGATTCTCCACCGCAAGATTATCATTTTTTAATTAATTAATTTATTTTTTAAAAATATGTTTATTCAAAGTTTTTCCAACAAAAATTTTCAACCAATTAAAACCCCCCCCCGTAACAGAAAAGAAAAAGAGAAAAGAACAGAACAGAACAGAAACATATCAATCAAACAAACACGGAACTTGTACAATGCGTTTCTCCCGCACATATCAATCCCCCCATATGCTTTCTTTTTAGATTTTGTCATTTTTGATCTTGCCCCGCTGTGTGTCGTTGAACATGAAAGCTACCGACTGTTGGTCAGTGAGGAGAGTGAATCTCCTGCCGGCCAGGTAATGCCCCCAATGCCGCACAGCCTCAGTGATAGCCTGGGCCTCCTTTTCGACGGATGAGTGCCGAATTTCCGAGGCATGGAGGGGGCGGGAAAAGAATGCCACGGGCCTGCCTGCCTGGTTGGGGGTGGCGGCAAGGGAGATGTCCGATGCGTCGCTTTCTACTTGGAAAGGAAGTGTTTAGTCTATAGTGTGCATTCCAGCTTTGGCAATATCAGCTCTGATCCGGGCAAAGGCCTGTTGGGCCTCAGCCGCCGGGGGAAATGAGTGGACTGTATGAGTGGGCGGGCCTTGTCCGCATAGTTTGGGACCCACTGAGCCTAATACGAGAAGAACCCCAGCAGTGTTTGAGGGCCTTGGGGCAGTGGGGGAGGGGAAGCTCCATGAGGGGGCGCATGCGGTCGGGATCGGGCCCCAGAACTCTGTTCTGGACCATGTAGCCGAGGATGGCTAAGCGGTTTGTATGGAACACACACTTCTCCTCGTTATACGTGAGGTTGAGGAGAGTGGCGGTGCGGAGAAATTTAGCGAGGTTGGCGTCGTGGTCCTGCTGATCATGGCCGCAGATGGTCACATTGTCTAGGTACGGAAACGTGGGCCGCAAACCGTACCGGTCGACCATTCGGTCCATCTCCCTTTGGAAGACCAAAACCCCATTGGTGACGCCGAAGGGAACCCTGAGGAAGTGATATAGCTGGCCGTCTGCCTCGAAGGCGGTGTATGGCCGGTCCGATTTACGGATGGGGAGCTGGTGGTAAGCGGATTTCAGGTCCACTGTTGAGAAGACCCAGTACTGTGCAATCTGGTTAACCATGTCAGATATGCGTGGGAGGGGGTACGCGTCGAGCTGCGTGTACCTGTTGATGGTCTGGCTGTAGTCCACAACCATTCGATTTTTCTCCCCAAACTTAACCGCTACCACTTGAGCTCTCCAGGGGCTGTTGCTGGCCTCGGTGACGCCCTCCCAAAGCAACCGCTGGATCTCGGACCTGATGAAGGCCTTATCCTGGGTGCTGTACCGTCTGCTCCTGGTGGCGACGGGTTTGCAATCTGGAGTTAGATTGGCAAAGAGGGAAGGAAGATCAACCTTTAGGGTCGCGAGGCCGCACACAGCGAGGGGTGGTAAGGGTCCGCCGAATTTAAGGGTCAGGCTCTGGAGGTTGCATTGAAAATCCAGGCCAAGGATAAGTGCAGTGCAGAGGTTAGGGAGGACGTAGAGGCGAAAGCCGTGGAACTCTACGCCTTGGACTATGAGCGTGACCGTGCAGTACCCCCAGATCGCTATGTGATGGGATCCGGAGGCCAGGGAGATACTTTCATTGGTAGGGTGGACCTTAAGGGAGCAGCGCCTTACCGTATTTGGATGTACAAAGCTCTCGGTGCTCCCGGAGTCCAGTAGGCAGGAGGTCACGTGGCCGTTGACTTTCACGCTGGTGGATGCGTTGGTCAGAGTGTGGGGTCTGGACTGGTTGATTACCATGGATTCGAGTCGTGGTTAATTGTTAGGCAGTGAGGCGGCCGCCGCGTCGAGGTCCTGGAACGCCGTTGGTCTCCGTGTGCTGCGGGGTGGACAGGATGGCGCCACCCGGAGGTCCTGGGGGGGGGGTCACAAAATGGCGGCGCCCATGGAACGCACGTTGCGGGGGTGGAGCAAGATGGCGGTGCCCATGAAATGCACGTGTTGTGCGGGGGTTGAAGATGGCGGTACCCATTGCTCGCACATGGCCTGGGGAGGATAGCGGCGCCCATTGTCCGTGACCGGGGGGGGACGACCGCTGCCACTGAGCGGGCCTGGCACACCGCTGCATAGTGGCAGGCCTCACAGAGGGCACCACGGGCCGGGCAGCGTTGGCGGGGGGTGTCTTTGTTGGCCGCAAAAATAGCATCGGGGCCCCCCGGAGATCACTGGCTGGCGCGTAGCGCAGGCGTACTGGGTGGGTAGAGACCCCGCTGGGACGGCTGCCTGTGGGGCCCATGAAGCGGAGGAGGAGTGGGCCGAGCAGTTAGGGGCGTAGGACTGGACATTGCGCAGGGTGACCGTCATGGAAAGCGCTAGCGTTTTAGTCTCTGCGAGGTCGCGCGTGGCCCCTTCTAGGAGCCGCTGCCCGATAACATCGGACCCAATCCCAGTTACACAAGCGTCCTGCATGAGATCTGAGTGCTCCTTAGCTGTAACGTCCTGGCAGTCACAGTCCCAAACTAGTGGGATCAGGGCCCTCCAGAAGTCCTCGATTGACTCACCAGGTAGTTGAGTACGCGTTGCGAGCGCGTGTCTGGCGAAGAGCGTGTTCGTCTTCTGCTCATAACTCTCTTTGAGTCGAGTCATAGCGCCAGCGTAATTGGGCGCATCCTGGATCAGCGGGAAGATTTTAGTGTTGAGTCTGGAGTACAGGATTTGAATCTTCTGAGCCTCTGGAACAGGGGTCGGTGCCGCGTTGATATACACTTCAAAACAAGCTAGCCAGTGCTGGAAGTCCTTTCTGGCGTCGCTTGCGTGTGGATCCAGCTGCAGGCGATCCGGTTTAATCCGGAGGTCCATCTTCTGAATCTGATACTAATAAATTGAGGCACGATCAATTTGGCTGGAGACGAAGTTGAATTCAAACGGAGGCTTTATTAGTATCAGATGTGTGGCCTCCTACAGCAGCTGACGAAATGGCTGTGAGCTGGAGGCCACACATATTTATAACCCGGCTCCTGGGCGGAGCTAGCATGCAGGGGCCCAGGTGAACCTGTAGTGCAGGTTCTACCGTACAACCCTTAACATAGGAACACAGTGGTTTACCACAACCCAGTTGGTCGGTTCCGTGACTTTGGAAATCACTCCTTGGTTCTGGAGGTCCTGCAGCTGCTGCTTGAGGCGGTCTTTAAGGGGTGCCGGGACCCTGCGAGGTGCGTGCACCACAGGCGTGGCATTCGGGTTTAATAAAATCTTGTAGGTGTCCAGGAGCGTGCCCATGCCCTCGAACACGTTGTGGTGCTGGTTGATGATGGCGTCGAGCTGCGCCCTGAAGTCAGTGTCCTGAAAGGCAGACGCGTCAGCAGGAGAAAGTGAACTCTCTGAACTAGGTTCAACAGCTTGCATGCCTGCGCGCCAAGCAGGGAGGCTTTCGGGGAGCCCACGATTTCAAAGGGAAGGATGGCTTTGCGTGACCTGTGCGTCACTTCGAGCTGACACGAGCCGCTGGCATCAATGGCATTGCCATTATAATCTAATAGCTGGCAGGCTGATGGGAGGATGGCTGGTTTGATACGAAGGCTTTGGAGGTCAGACCACGCAATGAGATTGGCGGAGGCACCAGTGTCCAGGCGGAATCGTATTTGGGACCGGTTGACCGTAAGGGTGGCACCCCACTCATCGTCCGGATCGATGCTGTATACCGATAGAGGCTGGATTCTCTGCTTCGGGGACACCCTGTTTTTTGTAATGATACCGACTCGAAAAGGCGCCTTCGGGTCCTCGGTGTCAATATCGGGTAGCAGGTCCGAATCGGGCTCGGTGACCGTGGGTTGAATGGCCCGGACATTCCTGCGAGGCTGGCTGGAGCGACGCGAGTTGGCAGGTCGAGCTGATCGGCATAAAGCAGCAAAGTGGCCAAGTCTGCCACATCTCAGGCATCGTCGGGATTTGGCAGGGCATTGCCGCTTCAAGTGGGCGGAGCCACAGTTGCCGCACGTTGTAGCATCAGTACGTTCACTGTGCCACCGCGCATGCGCGGTGCGGTACTACATGGTGCGCGCCTGCGCAGTACGTTCGTCGACGTCCCCTCGTTCGGTGCGCACAAGCGCGGGAGTCCGCGAAAAGCGCGCGAAATGGCCGCCCTCGTCCAGGCTGAGGCCCTGGAGTTGCTCGATTGCTTGGACCCGTTCTGCCTCGTGGGGACCTTGCCGCGCCGTTTCAGCCACTTGGATGTGGAAATACCGACTAGTGGCGTGTTCGTGTAGCACGCAGGTCTCGATGGCGGTCGCTAGGGTGAGCTGCTTTACCTTGAGGAGCTGCTGGCGTAGGGGGTCCGACTGAACACCGAAAACGATCTGGTCGCGTATCATGGAGTCGGAGGTGGGCCCGTCGCTACAGGACTGCGCAAGGATGCGGAGGTGGGTGAGAAAGGACTGGAAAGGTTCATCCTTACCCTGCAAACGCTGTTGGAATACATAGCGCTCGAAACTTTCATTCACCTCGATGTTGCAGTGAGTGTCAAACTTGAGGAGGACCGTCTTGAACTTTGATTTATCTTCATCATCACAAAGGTGAGAGAATTGAAAATGTGGATGGCATGGTCCCCAGCCGTGGATAGGAAGAGAGCGATCTTCCTGGTGTCTGAGGCAGCTTCCCGGTCTGTGGCTTCAAGGTGGAGCTGGAAGCATTGTTTGAATATCTTCCAGTTGGCCCCCAGGTTACCGGTGATGCGGAGCGGCGGCGGCGGGAGGACGCTGTCCATTGTGCAGGATGGCTGTGTGCTGGTGGAAGGCAGATCACTTGCAGGTAGGTCTAAGAAGTTCTAACATCCCTCAACTCCTGGTATCAGGATGTGTTGGGCGCTCTGGATCGGTGGAGACTGCGTTTACCTTAGCAGTGTGGTAGTATGTATTCGGGGTCATGTGGGACTGTGAAGCCGTGGTGCTATTGGCTGACAGATCCCGGGTCCTGGTTGGCTGTTGACTCCTGGCTCCGCCCTGAAGGCGGAGTATAAGAACCCGAGCTTCTCCCCGCCGCTCCATTCTGTTGCTGAACTGCTGGGGACAAGTCTCGCTCAATAAAGCCTCATCGACTTCATCTCTTCTCGTCTCTCTCGTAAGTCATTGTGCGCTACAATTTATTGAGCGAGCTTAAAGGACTATGGAGCTCCGGATCGCCCCGGAATGCCTGCGGATCAGCCCCCACGCAGCGAACTCGGCAGCAGTTTTTAAACACTGGCAAGTTTGTTTCGAAGGCTACCTCCGAACGGTCCCCGGCCGGATCACAGAAGACCAGAAAATGCAGGTCCTGCATTCCAGGGTAAGCCCGGAAATTTACCCTCTCATAGAAGACGCAGAGGATTTCCCGACGGCGCTCGCAGCACTGAAGAGCATTTCCGTTCGCCCCGTGAACCAGGTCTACGCACGCTACCAACTCGCAACGAGACGGCAAAGTCCCAGAGAATCATTAGAGGAATTCTACGCCGCGCTGCTAATTTTGGGACGGGGCTGCAGCTGCCCGCCGGTGAACGCGATTGAACACACGGACATGCTAATTCACGATGCGCTTGTGGCAGGTATGAACTCTCCCCAAATCCGCCAAAGACTTTTAGAAAAAGAGTCGCTAGGACTCTCAGAGGCACGGGCCATTGCAGCTTCCCTAGATGTGGCCTCGCAAAACGCCCGCGCCTACGGCCCCGACTGCGCGGCAGCCCCTTGGGCTCCGTGGACCCCCGTCGCGACAAACCCCCCCCCCCTCCCTCACAGGCTTGCGCGGTTAAAGTGCCAGATCATCCCGGGGGGCCCGCTGCTATTTCTGCGGGCAAGCGAAACACCCCCGGCAGCGCTGCCCGGCCCGCACAGCGATTTGCAAAAGCTGCGGCAAGAAGGGCCATTACGCGGCTGCGTGCCGGTCCCGGGGGGTCGCCGCAATCCCCGGAGAAGAACGAACCCAGCGCATCCCAAACGCTCCCCAACCCCCCCAGCGCCCCATGTGCGACCCGCGGGTGCCGCCATTTTGGGTCCCGGCCACCATGAGGCGGGGATGGGCGCCGCCATCTTGTGACTCCCCAGCCACGTGCGATTCATGGGGGCGGCCATTTTGTCCACCCCCGGCCGCGTGCGATTCATGGACGCCGCCATCTTGGATGACAACAAAGGACCCCAGCATCGACGGCTCCACGGGGTCCGAAGAAGACGTCGAGACACTACGACCACGACTGGCTTCGGTGACGCTGGATCAATCACGGCCCCGGACGCTCCAGACGACGACAACGGTGCTGATCAACGGACACGAGACACATGCCTGATCGACTCCGGGAGCACCAAAAGTTTCATTCACCCAGACACGGTAAGACGCTGTTTTCTGACCATCCATCCAAGTACGCAAAAGATTTCCCTAGCTGCAGGATCCCACTCCGTAGAGATTAAAGGGTTCTGCATCGCGAACCTAACGGTGCAAGGAAGGGAGTCTAAAAACTACAGGCTCTACGTCCTTCCCCAACCCTGCGCGCCCACATTACTGGGATTAGATTTCCAGTGTAACCTGCAGAGCCTAACATTTCAATTCGGCGGCCCAATACCCCCACTCACTATCTGCGGCCTCGCAACCCTCAAGGTTGAACCGCCATCCTTGTTTGCAAACCTCACCCCGGATTGCAAACCCGTCGCCACTAGGAGCAGACGGTACAGCGCCCAGGACCGGATATTTATTCGGTCTGAAGTCCAGCGGTTGCTGAAGGAAGGCATAATCCAGGCCAGCCATAGTCCCTGGAGAGCCCAGGTGGTAGTAGTAAAGACCGGGGAGAAGCAAAGGATGGTCATAGACTATAGCCAGACCATCAACAGGTACACACAGCTAGATGCGTACCCTCTCCCCCGCATATCCGACATGGTCAATCGGATTGCCCAGTATAAGGTTTTCTCCACCGTGGACCTCAAGTCCGCCTACCACCAGCTCCCCATCCGCCCAGGTGACCGCAAGTACACAGCCTTCGAGGCAGACGGGCGTCTATACCACTTCCTAAGGGTCCCATTTGGTGTCACGAACGGGGTCTCGGTCTTCCAACGGGAGATGGACCGAATGGTTGATCAGCACGGGTTGCAGGCCACGTTCCCGTATCTCAATAACGTAACCATCTGCGGCCACGATCAGCAGGACCACGACGCCAACCTCCAAAAATTCCTCCAGACCGCTAAAGCCTTGAACCTCACATACAACGAGGAAAAGTGCGTCTTTAGCACAAACCGGTTGGCCATCCTGGGATACGTAGTGCGCAATGGGATAATAGGCCCCGACCCCGAACGCATGCGCCCCCTCATGGAATTTCCCCTCCCCCACAGCCCTGAAACGTTGCCTGGGGTTCTTTTCATATTACGCCCAGTGGGTCCCCCAGTACGCAGACAAGGCCCGCCCACTAATACAGACCACTACCTTCCCCCTGTCGACAGAGGCTTGCCAGGCCTTCAGCCGCATCAAAGCGGATATCGCAAAGGCCACGATGCGCGCCATCGACAAGTCCCTCCCCTTCCAGGTCGAGAGCGACGCCTCCGATGTAGCTCTAGCGGCCACCCTTAACCAAGCGGGCAGACCCGTGGCCTTTTTCTCCCGAACCCTCCACGCCTCAGAAATCCGCCACTCCTCAGTGGAAAAGGAGGCCCAGGCCATAGTGGAAGCTGTGCGACATTGGAGGCATTACCTGGCCGGCAGGAGATTCACTCTCCTCGCCGACCAATGGTCAGTAGCCTTCATGTTCGATAATGCACAGCGGGGCAAAATTAAAAATGACAAGATCTTAAGGTGGAGGATCGAGCTCTCCACCTTCAACTACGAGATCTTGTATCGTCCCGGAAAGCTGAACGAGCCGTCCGATGCCCTATCCCGCGGCACATGTGCCAACGCACAAATAGACCGTCTCCAAACCCTCCACGAGGACCTCTGCCACCCGGGGGTCACTCGGTTCTACCACTTTATAAAGTCCCGCAACCTCCCCTACTCTGTGGTCCGTACAGTCACCAGGAACTGCCACATCTGCGCGGAGTGCAAACCGCACTTTTTCAGGCCGGATAGAGCGCACCTGATCAAGGCTTCCCGCCCCTTTGAACGCCTCAGTCTGGATTTCAAAGGGCCCCTCCCCTCCACCGATCGCAACACATACTTCCTGAACGTGGTGGACGAGTACTCCCGTTTCCCCTTCGCCATCCCCTGCCCTGACATGACCGCGGCCACAGTCATTAAAGCCCTTGGCACCATATTCACACTGTTCGGTTGCCCCGCATATATCCATAGCGACAGGGGGTCCTCCTTCATGAGTGATGAGCTGCGCCAGTTCCTGCTCAGCAAGGGCATCGCCTCGAGCAGGACGACCAGCTACAAACCCCGGGGGAACGGGCAAGTAGAGAGGGAGAACGGCACGGTCTAGAAGACCGTCCTACTGGCCCTACGGTCCAGGGATCTCCCAGTTTCCCGGTGGCAGGAGGTCCTCCCGGACGCTCTCCACTCCATCCGGTCGCTGCTGTGTACCACCACTAACCAAACGCCCCATGAGCGCCTCCTTGTCTTCCCCAGGAAATCCTCCTCCGGAACGTCGCTGCCGACCTGGCTGGCGGCCCCAGGACCCATCTTGCTCCGGAAACATGTGCGGGCGCACAAGTCGGACCCGTTGGTCGAGAGGGTTCACCGCCTCCACGCGAACCCGCAGTACGCCTACGTGGCGTACCCCGACGGCCGACAGGACACGGTCTCCCTGCGAGACCTGGCGCCCGCCGGCAACACACACACCCCCCCGACACCGATCATCCCCTCTCTGCCACCGGCGCACCCCGCGACCACCCCCTTCCCAAGAGGATCGGTCCTCCTCCAGTGTCCGCCCAGGAGTGAAACAGGAACAAACACCGAAATGCTCCCGGAGACGACAACGCCGGAACAAGCACCTGCACCACCACCGGGGCTGAGGCGATCGACCAGGAAGGCCAGACCGCCCGCCCGACTCGTGGCATCCGCGTGACACCAAGAATGTTGTTGGACTGTAACAAAAAAAATTTTCTCTTACTAATATTGTAAATAGTTTCACAAACCTTGTACATAGCCCAGTGTAGGGCAAAAACTGTAATGACATGCCCAAAATTTTCCTCCCAGGACCAGCCTTGTAAACCCCTACCACCATGCGAACCACCACCCCGCCGGGTTCATTTTTAACAAGGGGTGAATGTGGTAGTATGTTTTTGGGGTCATGTGGGACTATGAAGCCGTGATGCTATTGGCTGACAGATCCCGGGTCCTGGTTGGCTGTTGACTCCTGGCTCCGCCCTGAAGGCGGAGTATAAGAACCCGAGCTTCTCCCCGCCGCTCCATTCTGTTGCTGAACTGCTGGGGACAAGTCTCGCTCAATAAAGCCTCATCGACTTCATCTCTACTCGTCTCTCTCGTAAGTCATTGTGCGCTACTGTGGAGACTGCGTTTACCTTAGCAGTAACATAGACAGGCTACCAACACTTGTAATAGTACAACACTATTTTCTTAAGCTAGAAACTGCTGAACATACTTTCACTGTGGGTTAACACGATGTTAGATTAAGCTAAAGACCTATGCCTGTCCTAACCAGTCTATGCACTCAGCACATGGTGAAGAT
Source organism: Scyliorhinus torazame (assembly GCF_047496885.1). Classification (NCBI taxonomy): domain Eukaryota; kingdom Metazoa; phylum Chordata; class Chondrichthyes; order Carcharhiniformes; family Scyliorhinidae; genus Scyliorhinus; species Scyliorhinus torazame. The sequence goes on along the minus strand of NC_092718.1, from coordinate 1,692,481 downwards.
CTGTGCTGTAAGCTCTGTCCTTGTAGGAGGCTGCATCCCGAATGAGCGGGAACTCTGATGCCCCCTGTCTTTATAGTGAGTGTGCTCTAACTGGTGATTGGCTGCGGTGTTGTGTGTGTTGATTGGTCCCACTGTGTGTCCATCAGTGTGTGTCTGCACCATGATATACTGGTGTATATTATGACAGGTATTCCCCAATCTTACAGCCTGCCACTGGCCTTTGCAATATGATATACATTAGTTTTTGTCTTTAGAGTACCCAATTCATTTTTTCCAATTAAGGGGCAGTTTAGCGCGGCCAATTCACCTACTGTGCACATCTTTGGGTTGTGGGGGCGAAACCCACGCAGACACATAGAACATTCAGTGCAGAAGGAGACCATTCGGCCCATCGAGTCTGCGCCGACCCATTTAAGCCCTCACTTCCACCCTATTCCCATAACCCAATAACCCCTCCTAACCTTTTTGGTCACTGAGGGCAATTTAGCATGGCCAATCCACCTAACCTGCACGTCTTTGGACTGTGGGAGGAAACCGGAGCACCCTCCCCAGACACGGGGAGGATGTGCAGACTCCGCACAGACAGTGACCCAGCGGGGAATCGAACCTGGGACCCTGGAGCTGTGAAGCCATAGTGCTAACCACTGTGCTACATGCCGCCCTCATCGTTATTTTCTGTTAACCAGCCACCCCATCGCTAACCTGCACCCTTACATCCTCCTTTAAGTTGGGTTTTCTACTTTCCCCATCAACTGAATCCCCCCCCGCTCCGATTTAATTTAAAGCCCTATCTACAGCCCTAGTTAAGCGATTTGCCAGGACTCTGGTCCCAGTTTGATTCAGATTAAGACCGTCCATTTGGAATAGGTCCCCTCTTCCCCAGTACTGGTTCTAATGTCCCCTGAATTCAAACCCATTCCTCCCACACCATTTGAGCCTATTGACCCCGTGTCAATTCGCCCGTGGCTCAGGTAGCAATCCAGAGGTTATTACCTTTCAGGTTCTGCTTTTTAATTGAGCTCCTAGCTGTTCATACCCGCTTAGCACAACCTGTGTCTGTGTTGTTGGGACCTGCGGGGACCACAGCAACTGGATATTTACCCTCCCATCCAGCTTCCTCTGCAGCCCAGATGAGATATCCTGAACCCCCATTCACCCCCCACCCCCCAACATCAACCCCAAACCCCCATTCACCCCCAAAACCCCATTCACCCCCCAACATCACCCCCAAACCCCCATTCACCCCCCATCATCACCCCCAAACCCCCATTCACCCCCAAACCCCCATTCACCCCCAACATCACCCCCAAACCCCCATTCACCCCCCAACATCACCCCCAAACCGCCATTCACCCCCCAACATCGCCCCCAAACCCCCATTCACCCCCCACCCCCCAACATCACCCCCAAACCCCCATTCATCCCCACCCCCCATCACCCCCAAACCCCCATCCACCCCCAACATCACCCCCAAACCCCCATTTACCCCCCACCCCCAACATCACCCGCAAACCCCCATTCACCCCTCACCATCACCTCAAACCCTCATTCACCCCTCACCGCCCCAACATCACCCCCAAAACCCCATTCACCCCCCACCATCACCCCCAAAACCTCATTCACCCCCACCCCCCAACATCACCCCCAAAACCTCATTCACCCCCACCCCCCAAATCCCCATTTACTCCCTACACCCCACCATCACCCCAAAACCCCCATTCACCCCTCACCATCGCCCCCAAACCCCCATTCACTCCCAACATCACCCCCAAACCCCCATTCACCCCCACCCCCCCAACATCGCCCCCAAACCCCCATTAACCCCTACCCCCAACATCACCCGCAAACCCCCATTCACCCCTCACCATCACCTCAAACCCTCATTCACCCCTCACCGCCCCAACATCAAACCCAAACCCCCATTCACCCCCCCACCATCACCCCCAAAACCTCATTCACCCCCCCACCCCCACCCCCAAAACCTCATTCACCCCCACTCCCCACCATGACCCCCAAAACCTCATTCACCCTCCACCCCCCCACCATCACCCCCAAAACCTCATTCACCCCCCACCATCACCCCCAAAACCTCATTCACCCCCCACCCCCCAATATCACCCCCAAAACCTCATTCACCCCCCAGCCCCCAACATCCCCCCAAACCCCCATTTACCCCCTACACCCCACCATCACCCCAAAACCCCCATTCACCCCCAACATCACCCCCAAACCCCCATTCACCCCCACCCCCCTAACATCACGCCCAAACCTCCAATCACCCCCACCCACCCCAACATCAACCCCAAACCCCCATTCACCCCCCAACATCACCCCCAAACCCCCATTCACCCCCACCATCACCCCAAAAACCTCATTCACCCCCCACCCCCACAACATCACCCCCAAATCCTCATTCACCCCCCACCCCCCCACCATCACCCACAAAACCTCATTTACCCCTCACGTCAAACCCCCATTCGCCCCCCCCCCACCCCCCCACCATCACCCACAAAACCTCATTTACCCCTCACGTCAAACCCCCATTCGCCCCCCCCCACCCCCCAACATCACCCTCAAAACCTCATTCACCCCCCACCCCCCCCAACATCACCCCCAAAACCTCATTCACCCCCACCCCCCCACCATCACCCACAAAACCTCATTTACCCCTCACGTCAAACCCCCATTCGCCCCCCCACCCCCCAACATCACCCTCAAAACCTCATTCACCCCCCCCAACATCACCCCAAAAACCTCATTCACCCCTCACGTCAAACCCCCATTTACCCCCACTCCCCCAAAACCTCATTCACCCCCCCCACCCCCCAGCATCACCCCCAAAACCTCATTCACCCCTCACGTCAAATCCCCATTCACCCCCACTCCCCCATCACCCCAAAACCTCATTCATCCCCCCACCCCCCAACATCACCCCCAAAACCTCATTCACCCCTCACGTCAAACCCCCATTCGCCCCCCACCCCCAACATCACCCCCAAAATTTCATTCACCCCTCACCTCAAACCCCAATTCACCCCTCCACCCCCCAAACGTCACTTCTAAACCCCCATTCACCTCCCCAAATATCACCCCCAAACTCCCATTCACCCCACCCACAAATCCCCTTTACTACCCCATCCTCAAACCCCCATCAACCCCCATTCATCTCCCTAAACTCTCCCATATTCCCCACCCACCTTAAACCCAAAACTGACTCTCTGACCCAGATTCATCACCCCCCCCCCCCACCCGTGTCAGCCGCCCCCATTCATCCCAACTCTCACTAACCCCCACAGTGGATGTGGCACAATTGTTGCAATTGTCAATGAAGGTAGAACAAGGGAAATAAAAATAATAACCAATAGTAGAAGTTGGAGGAATAACTTTACACCCCGAATGATGAGAATGTGGAACATGTGCTACATGGTGGACGAAGGTGAGATGTGTGGTAATTCCAGAGTAGATTGCTATATCGATGAATGATGGGAGAGTTATGGAGGGGGGTGGGAAGAGGTAATTCAATTGGAAAGCGGTTTGTGTGGAGTATAAATACATCGGGATCAGTTGGGCCAAAGGACCTAATTCTAAGCCATGTAATTGTACCTGTAATATTACACAATCACTGATTACAGCACAGGCCATTTGGCCTATCCGTTCTGTGCTTGGAGATACATGTCTCAGAAAGTTGTGGGATTGAGGAATTTACAAAGACAAATCAATGGAGGGATTTGAACACACGGATAACAGGTTGAGAAAATGAAGACTTGCTGGACAGTGATCCCATGGGCGATGCGCTGGCCGCACTTGGTGGAAGCGAGGTTTCAGTATCTGAGCACAATCTCATCGAGGGACGAGAAGTGATGGTAACTCAAGCAAGGACGAGAGTTTGTTTTTTTCAAAAATACACAAACCATTGGTGGTGGTATTTGTCTAATTTGGAAATGTGCAAAGACCAGTCCGAACATCCCCATTCCAAGGACGTCAACTACTCTCCGGAACAGAAATAGAGGTGGCCTCTCAATAAAGCATCATTCCTGATAAAATGTCATTGACCCGAATCACACACACACAGCCACACACACACACACACACACACACACACACAGCCACACACACATGCAGCCCCACAGACACACACACACACACACGCAGCCCCACACACACACACACACAGCCACACACACACACAGCCACACACACATGCAGCCCCACAGACACACACACGCAGACACACACACACACGCAGACACACACACACACACACATACACACGCAGACACACACACACACACACATACACACGCAGACACACACACACACACACGGGGACACACACACACACACACGGACACACACGCACACACACACAGCTCCTGCTGCAAACTCCACACCCACACACACTCAAACAGACTGACACACACGCAGACACCCCCACAAAAACACACACAGACAGCTGGGGCAGCACGGTAGCACAGTGGTTAGCACTGTCGCTTCACAGCTCCAGGGTCCCAGGTTCGATTTCGGCTTGGGTCACTGTCTGTGCGGAGTCTGCACATCCTCCCAGTGTCTGCGTGGGTTTCCTCCGGGTGCTCCGGTTTCCTCCCACAGTCCAAAGATGTGCAGGTTGGGTGGATTGGCCATGCTAAACTGCCCTTAGTGTCCAAAATTGCCCTTAGTGTTGGGTGGGGTTACTGGGTTATGGGGATAGGGTGGAGGTGTTGACCTTGGGTAGGGTGCTCTTTCCAAGAGCCGGTGCAGACTCGATGGGCCGAATGGCCTCCTTCTGCACTGTAAATTCTATGATTCTATGAGCTCCTGCTGCAAACTCCACACGCACGCCACCCTCCTCCCCCCCCCCACCCCACTCCCCACACACACACAACTCCACATTTAGCATCCCCCCCCCCACACACATACACACAGCCTCACACAGCCCCAGCTGCAAACTCCAACCACCCCCACCCCCCACCACGCACACACCCATACCTGCTGAGCATTTGTCAACATTTTCTGATTTTACTGTAAGAGAAACTCACCAATGTACATATTTTGAGACGAGCACTGCATTTCCCCACTCGATCCTGCTCCTGGCCACTGACCACGCGATCCTGCTCCTGGCCACTGACCACGCGATCCTGCTCCTGGCCACTGACCACTCGATCCTGCTCCTGGCCACTGACCACGCGATCCTGCTCCTGGCCACTCGATCCTGCTCCTGGCCACTGACCACTCCATCCTGCTCCTGGCCACTCGATCCTGCTCCTGGCCACTGACCACTCCATCCAGCTCCTGGCCACTCGATCCTGCTCCTGGCCACTGACCACTCCATCCTGCTCCTGGCCACTCGATCCTGCTCCTGGCCACTGACCACTCCATCCTGCTCCTGGCCACTGACCACTCGATCCTGCTCCTGGCCACTGACCACTCGATCCTGCTCCTGACCACTCGATCCTGCTCCTGGCCACTGACCACTCGATCCTGCTCCTGGCCACTGACCACTCGATCCTGCTCCTGGCCACTGACCACTCGATCCTGCTCCTGGCCACTGACCACGCGATCCTGCTCCTGGCCACTGACCACGCGATCCTGCTCCTGGCCACTGACCACGCGATCCTGCTCCTGGCCACTGACCACGCGATCCTGCTCCTGGCCACTGACCACGCGATCCTGCGCCTGGCCACTGACCACTCGATCCTGCTCCTGGCAACTGACCACTCGATCCTGCTCCTGGCCACTGACCACTCCATCCTGCTCCTGGCCACTCGATCCTGCTCCTGGCCACTGACCACTCGATCCTGCTCCTGGCCACTGACCACTCGATCCTGCTCCTGGCCACTCGATCCTGCTCCTGGCCACTGACCACTCGATCCTGCTCTTGGCCACTGACCACTCGATCCTGCTCCTGGCCACTGACCAGACAAGCCTGCTCCTGGGCACTGACCACTCGATCCTGCTCCTGGCCACTGACCACTCGATCCTGCTCCTGGCCACTGACCAGACAAACCTGCTCCTGGCCACTGACCACTCGATCCTGCTCCTGGCAACTGACCACTCGATCCTGCTCCTGGCCACTGACCACTCGATCCTGCTCCTGGCCACTGACCATTCGATCCTGCTCCTGGCCACTGACCAGACAAACCTGCTCCTGGCCACTGACCACTCGATCCTGCTCCTGACCAGTGACCATTCGATCCTGCTCCTGGCCGCTGACCACTCGATCCTGCTCCTGGCCACTGACCACTCGATCCTGCTCCTGGCCACTGACCACTCGATCCTGCTCCTGGCCACTGACCACTCGATCCTGCTCCTGACCAGTGACCATTCGATCCTGCTCCTGACCAGTGACCATTCGATCCTGCTCCTGGCCGCTGACCAGACAAACCTGCTCCTGGCAAGTGACCACTCAATCCTGCTCCTGGCCACTGACCACTCGATCCTGCTCCTGGCCACTGACCAGACAAACCTGCTCCTGGCCACTGACCACTCGATCCTGCTCCTGGCCACTGACCATTCGATCCTGCTCCTGGCCACTGACCACTCGATCCTGCTCCTGGCCACTGACCAGACAAACCTGCTCCTGGCCACTGACCATTCGATCCTGCTCCTGGCCACTGACCACTCGATCCTGCTCCTGGCCACTGACCAGACAAACCTGCTCCTGGCCAGTGACCACTCGATCCTGCTCCTGGCCACTGACCACTCGATCCTGCTCCTGGCCACTGACCACTCGATCCTGCTCCTGGCCACTGACCACTCGATCCTGCTCCTGGCCACTGACCAGACAACCCTGCAGCAGGGAGAGACCATTCTGCTATTTGATAAGATCATGGCTGATTTCATAGCAACCTGGAATCTGCGTCCCATTTACCCTGCACTGCTTTCAAAGTTTTGCAGGTGTTTTCAAAGCCACACGTCTGATTTTATACAGATAGAAAAGTGAAAAATCACTAAAGTCACCCAAATGGAAATACAATTCCTGCAGGCGCCAGTGAAATTGTACTTCGGAGCAGATTCCCAAGTATTTCAATAGGCACCATCATTTACTGTCTGTGTTTACCACAAATCTTTTTTCACTACAGAGTACAACTTTACTGTGTTTGTTTTGAAAGTATGAATCCTCCATTTTTCATCCCATGATCTGTTTGCACTTAAAAGAACATTAGCCCAGCCAATGGCATCAGCTTTGGGGAGGTGAGGGAGCAAGTGTAGTCTGTCTGGGACAACTGAACAGTGATTGCTGGTTTCAGCCACACCAGTGAAGGAATGGAGCTCAGTTTTCTCTCATTCTGTTCTGTACAGATTCGTTCTTCAATACACAGAACTTACAATTCTCTTTCCTTCTGCAACATGGGGGCAGCGCGGTGGCACATTGGTTAGCACTGCTGCCTCTCAGCTTCAGGGACCCGGGTTCAACTCTGCCTTCAGGTAATTGTGTGAAGTCTGCACGTTCTCCCCGTATCTGCGTGGGTTTCCTCCGGGTGCTCCGGTTTCCTCCCACAGTCCAAAGATGTGCAGGTTAGGTGCATTGGCCATGATAAATTGCCCCTTCGCATCCAAATGGTTAGGTGGGGTTGCTGCATTACGGGGATAGAGTGGGGATGTGGGCTTAAGTAGGATGCTCTTTCAAGGGCCGGTACAGACTCGATGGGCCGAATGGTCTCCTTCTGCACTGCAAATTCTATGATTCTATACAACGCCCAGTTAAAGCTGGCTGTTTTTTCCTTTTCTCCGCGGGTATCTGCTTTGCTGTGTAATGAGAGAATGTTGTATGATAAAGAGAGAAAGCAAATGCTAAAAAGTGGATATACTGAACAGTGGATTCATGGAGCAAATGAAAGAGAAAAAACATTCCAGGAGGAAGCCTGTGTTCAACAATTTGAAGAACGGTCCTATTGAAAATGTTTATTTATTTTACTTGATGCCTGTGCATTTCCAGTTCTTATTCCAAGTTAATTACTGTTAATGTGTAATGAGGATGTCACTTTAAGAAATGTTTGGCTGCTCATGTTACTGCAGTGATGTCAGAGTGTGGGTGGAGCTGAGCTCTGGCTCTGCTTTTTAGTTTCACTTTGAGAAAAGCTTGGGTGTGTCTGTGTTTTTTTGGTTTTGTTTTCAGAGCTGGATAGCTGCAGCCACAGTCAGAAGGTGTATTAGTCTCGCTCTGCAATCTAAAGAATGTAAATCGATCCGTTGGTGATTTAAAACTAATAACTGCTCTTCGTAGTGACTTTAACCTGATGTGCTTCTGCTGAAAGTTTTTTTAAAAAATCTTCTGGATTAAAAGAACGGTTTAAGATCACTTACTGTTGTATTCTTTGGGGGGTGTATTTGAATTAATGGTTGCCAAGATGTTTTAAAAAGGTTAACTTGAGTTCATAGAATAAACATTGTTTTGCTTTAAAAAATACTTTTCCATTTCTGCTGTCCCACACCTGTAGAGTGGGCCGTGTGCTCCCCATACCACAATCTAGTAAAAGTTGTGGGTCAGGTGAACTCCGTGATACACTTTGGGGTTCTCTAAACCCTGGCCCATAACAAATATAAAGACAAGTTATTTTTCAATCAGTAATCCACTATTCCTTTTATACTGAAAAGTAGATGTATGGTCAAGATCCAGAATCCAGGTCAGCATAAAAAAACCTGTAGATTATAGGCAGAGAGCTAATGAAGAAAAACAATTCCACCCTCCTTTCCAACAGATTTCCTGTACATTTCCAACAATAATATAAATCAGTCAACCTAATAATAATAATCTTATTAGTGTCACAAGTAGGCTTACATTAACACTGCAATGAAGATACTGTGAAAATCCCCTAGTCACCACATTCCGGCGCCTGTGCGGGTACACAGGGAGAATTCAGAATGTCCAATTAATAATAATACTAATTATTATTATTATAATCAATTATTATCACAAGGAGGCTTCAATGAAGTTACTGTGAAAAGTGCCTAGTCGCCACATTCCGGCGACTGTTCGGGGAGGCCGGTACGGGAATTGAACCCACGCTGTTGGCATTGTTCTGCATTACAAGCAGGATGTTTAGCCCACCGTGCTAAACCAGCCCCTAAAAGCACCTAACAGCACGTCTTTCGGGACTCGTGGCAAGAAACCGGAGCACCCAGAGGAAACCCACGCAGACACGGGGAGAACGTGCAGACTCCTCAGTGACCCAAGCTGGGAATAGAACCTGGGACCCTGGCGCTGTGAAATAACAGTGCTAATCACTCTGCTACCTGCCACCTCTCCCAAAGAATCACTGATCCATCCCATAAGATATAGGAGCAGAATTAGGCCACTCAGCCCATCGAGTCTGCTCCGCCATTCAATCATGGCTGGTATTTTTCTCATCCCCATTCTCCTGCCTTCTCCCCATAACCCCTGATCCTCTTATTAATCAAGAACCTATCTATCTCTGTCTTAAAGACACTCAGTGATTTGGCCTCCACAGCCTTCTGCGGCAAAGAGTTCCACAGATTCACCACCCTCTGGCTGAAGAAATTCCTCCTCATCTCTGTTTTAAAGTATCGTCCCTTTAGTCTGAGATGGTGTCCTCTGCTTCTAGTTTTTCCTACAAATGGAAACATCCTCTCCACCGTCCACCATTAACCCCTCCCCTCCCCCAATGAACCATTAACCCCTCCCCTCCCCAATGAACCATTAACCCCTCCCCAATGCACCATTAACCCATGCCCAATTATTCTCTAAATATTCCTGAGATTTTTGAATGAATTATTGTAGTGAGCTCCAAGTCTCCAAATAATCTGTCACCAAAAAAATGAATCAAAAGGGAATTGATGATCGCAAGGTGAATTATTTTATATAAAATGAATTTGCAAAGTTGCAATCTCACGAAGGTTGGGTTCAGTAAGACAGAGATATGAGGTATCGACCACAGAGCTGCTGCAATTCAGAACATGATCTGAGCAGAGTGACTTCCCTTTTGCTCACTGACCTATACCAACTCCTGGTTAAACAATCCCTCCATTTAAAAATTCCCATCCCTGTTTTCAATGGCCTTACCTTTTCCAATCTCTGCAAGCTCCTCCAATCCCACAACCCTCCGATCTCAGCATTCCAATACTGGCTTCTTGTGCTCCCTTGATTTGAATTGTTCGATCATTAGTGGCGGTATGTTCAGGTACCTGGACCCCAAGTTCTCTAAACCCCTCGACCTCAACCTCATCCTCAAAATCACTCCACAATTTCTGATCAAGCTTTGGTCATCCGTCCCCATGTCACGTGACTCGGTACCAAAATATTTGTTTGGCAATACTCTCCTGAGAACCCCTCCCCGCGGGATGTTTTACTTATTAAAAGAGCGTATACAATAATTGTTGCCATCTTGTACTTTGTTCACATCATAACCACCTAATTAGATTACAGCCCTCCAAACACACGTCTAAATGTTCTTATGCTGTGTACAATCCCTCAGAACTCCTTACATAACAACCATAGTTACTCAGTTGTTTCGCTATTTGTAAACAATCAGAATTAGGTAAGAATCTCGGGATGCACTTACCAAGTATGCCATTGGGGGAGCCACATAATACATAGTTTTAATCCCCTCTGGAGGGGGCAGAAGAGCCGCATTGAAATCAGGCATGATTTCTTGGCAGCTGTCAGTGCAGTCTAACGGCAAGGGCACTTCACGTCCTTGATGCGAGGGCGTACGCACTTGTGGCATTCTATGGGTTTAATCAGGAAATTTCTCTGCACTTTGTTTATATAAACAACATGGCTTACTGCCAACCCCAATACCGTACTTCCCGAGCCTGCAGCTGAACCTGGCACCGACACTATGTGGGGGAGTCAGCTCCTCTATTCCAAAGTACACAGCACTCGCACTATTATTCAGGAGGTAGGCCATTTTCTAAGAATTCCCAAGCACATCACTTAAATTTTCTATTTGCCCATTTCCCCCTCAGTGCGGTACAGGTCCACAATTGCCAATTGTTCTGGGGGTCAGGCACCTTGTTACTGTTTGTATCTCAGCCTGAAAAGTTATTTCACAAGCAAGGAACATCCAATCAGACTCAACTCAACCTTGATGGCTGTTACCCCACTCTTCCCCCAAAACCGCATTCCCATTTTTTGAGGTGGCAACAAGAATGAAGGTAGAGCATTTGACGGATTCTACTTTAGTTTTTGCAAAGCTTCTGACAAGGTTGCACAAAGCAGGAAGGAGCCCGTGGGATCCAAGGCAAAGTAACAAATTAGACTCAAAATTGGCCCAGCGGAAGTGAAATAAATGGAAATGATCAACGGGTGTTTATCTGAAATGAATGAAAATCGCTTATTGTCACGAGTAGGCTTCAATGAAGTTACTGTGAAAAGCCCCTAGTCGCCACATGCCGGCGCCTGTTCGGGGAGGCTGGTACGGGAATTGAACCGTGCTGCTGGCCTGCCTTGGTCTGCTTTAAAAGCCAGCGATTTAGCCCAGTGAGCTAAACCAGAATGGAAGTCTGGATCCACAGGCCCAGTTCCCCTTGGTTTTTGGGCTAATGTGGGAGCACGATGAAGAAGTACGAATTGAAGCAAGCTGTTGACTGTAGACAAACAAGGCAAGGAAATAGACAATAAATGTTAGAACAGAGGAATCCCCGAGTACACAACCACAGATTCCTGAAGGTCACAGGATAAATGGGGTCGGTCAAGGCAGCTTCCAGAATATTTTCCTTTATTAGCTGAGGTATAGACTGTGGCAGCAGGGAAGTTATGCTGGAACTGTACTAAACACAGGCTAGGCCACAGCTCGAGTATCACGTACAGTTCTGGTCACCACTTTACAGGAAAGATGTGATTGCACTCGAGGAGTTTATACGGATATTGTTAGGAATGGAGAATTTTAGCTGTGAAGAAAGATTGGATAGGTCGAGGTTGCTTACTTTGGAACATGGCAATTACAGACGAGATTTAATTATGTATAAAATTATGAGGAACCAATATAGGGAGCATAAGATATTTACCATTAAGAGGTCAATAGCCAGGGATATAGATTTAAAGTAATTGACAGGTTTAATGGGGAATAGAGACAGATTATCACAGACAGGATGATAGGGACCTGGAACTCACTGCCTGTAATGCACTTGGAAGTGTTATAACTTGTAGCACTAAGGAATAAGAGTTAAAGGTGGTAAGGTTTGGGGCAGCACGGTAGCATTGTGGATAGCACAATTGCTTCACAGCTCCAGGGTCCCAGGTTCGATTCCGGCTTGGGTCACTGTCTGTGCGGAGTCTGCACGTTCTCCCCGTGTCTGCGTGGGTTTCCTCCGGGTGCTCCGGTTTCCTCCCACAGTCCAAAGATGTGCAGGTTAGGTGGATTGGCCATGATAAATTGCCCTTAGTGTCCAAAATTGCCCTTAGTGTTGGGTGGGGTTACTGGGTTATGGGGATAGGGGGGGGGGGGGGAGGTGTTGCCCTTGGGTAGGGTGCTCTTTCCAAGAGCCGGTGCAGACTCGATGGGCTGAATGGCCTCCTTCTGCACTGTAAATTCTATGATAAGAGACTGGATAGAAAGTAAAATACTGTGAATGCTTGAACCCGAAATGAAAACAGTAAATGATAGAGTTAGCAAGCCAGGCAGAAACGATGAAGAGACAAACCGAGTCAATTGTGAGGTCCTTCACCTCTGATTAGAATTGGACAGCTCCTGCACAAGTGGCAGAGACACTGTAGACTGAATAGGGAATGTGCCAGCAATACAAGATCGTGAGACTCACGTACAAAGCAGAGCCTTCGAGTGCCCTCCACCCCCACCCACTCCATTCTGGCAAACGCCATCATCATTACCCTCTTAAGACAAGTCATCACACTCTTCATCCACTAAAATTCTTACCTTTGTAAACAACTTTCAAGGGCAGCACATTTGCTTCACAGCACCAGGGTCCCAGGTTCGATTCCGGCTTGTGTCACTGTCTGTGCGGAGTCTGCACGTTCTCACCGTGTCTGGGTGGGTTTCCTCCGGGTGCTCTGGTTTCCTCCCACAGTCCAAAGATGTGCAGGTTAGGTGGATTGGCCAATGATAAATTGCCCTTAGTGCCCAAAAAGGTTAGGAGGGGTTACTGGGTTAAAGTGGGGTGCTATTTCCGAGGGGCAGTGCAGACTCGATGGACTGAATGGCCTCCTTCTGCACTGTAAACTTTATAATTCAGTCAGCAAGCCGATAATCCTGCTTGCCTGGTAGTCACTGAGATTGTAACTGCATATCCAATTACATTTTTTAGATATACGGACCAGGTTTTGGATGTTACTCCAGAGGCCTCTGGTGGACAGAAGCTTTAAATACACCCTCCTCGGTTCCTTGGTGAAGGAGGCCTTATAAGCAGGTCAGCATGTTCCATACTAATTTAGCCAAGACCGTTTGGTCCTTTTCCAGTTAACTAGATAAAATTTTATTCTTCTCAATCATAACCTACCAAAGTTGGTGAACAGAGGTTTGGGTGGCAACACCCAAATTATCTTCAAGAGGAATCTACCAGAGTCACAGACCTTTTTAACTTTGATTTCTAAGCAAGTTTATCTAGGCGTCGTGATACTGAGACGAGCACTCACATTGGGAGGCCGTTAACCCCATTTTAGCTCATTCATCCAATAGGAAAAAGTGAAAAGATTTAGTTACTAAACCTTATACATAAAGCCGCTCCACGTTTATCATTGAGTTCTGTAGATGGGTCATATGGACTCGGAACATTAACTGTTTCTCTCTCTACAGATGCTGCCAGACCTGCTGAGTTTATTCAGCATTTTCTGGTTTTCTTCCATGTTCATCATTCTTTGGTTAAGTCCTCCCTAATACTCGCCCCAAATTGGCCTTTTACTAATTTTAACTCTTCTCCTATTAAATGTTCCAGGTTAATTTTCCTAAATGCATTGAATATTGTGTAATCTTCATTTGGTTCGATGTAAATCATCTCATTTCAGGGCAAATGACCCAGTTTCTCCTCACAATTGAATCCTTGTGTTCAGGATGAAATCGACGACAGCAAGACTGATTTGTGCAGTGACGAAGTTGAGTAATTTTCAGTAAAGGAAATTCTCAAGTTGAGATATTTGCAGAATTTCGATGTATGGAGTCATGATTTAAATAGCTGTGTGATCAGAACATGTTGACGTGTTTCAGAATATGATCCAAATCAAGCCTCAGTTGTTAAGTGTTTATTGCCAATTCTTCTTCGCAGGAGATGCTTGGTGAATGTGAATGACCACGTATATGGTAACCAGTAGAAAATACACCAATTTCTCCCACCTTCATCCAAATCAGCAACTGACTTAAAAAAACACATCCACTTGTTTGCAAGTAAAGGAAACTATGACCCCCAACAATCCTGTGTGGAACTGGGGAGAACCACAATTAACACAAGGTACTACCGTGGATCAATGACCTGCTGACAGATTCTCAACTAGGACAAATTAATCAAACCAGAACTGTTTCTAAATGTCTTTAATAAAACAGTCATTTTCTGAAAAGTTACATTTATTCATTCACTCAGCTCTTGTGTAGCAATGTGCACAGAGGGTTGCAATTCTTTTATAAACATCAGCACATCTGGTTCCACAGAATGTATTTCAATAATCAAAATGAGCTACAAATCCCACATTACAAAGCATTGCATCAAATTCTCCACCCTTCAATACACACAAACTACAAACTAAAAGCTTTTAAGATTTCCATGGGTCAAACCTGTCTTGACAGATGTGAAACTGCAGCGAAAAGTGAGCATTTTCTGCCACTGTAAACTTGCAGAATTTGAGGAACAATTAATTAATTAAAGGGAAAAATAAACTTTATTTACCCGTGATTCTTTTTCAGAGAGCAGAGTTTTAACAACAGCCCATCTTTCAGTGTCTGGATGACTTCCTGATTTACATCAGAGGATGGTTTGCAAGGCACTTGGTTCTGCTCGGAGTTGGGAATCCATTAACACCCAGAATGTTTGGAGCAGGTATTTTAGTCATCAACGACGATTTGGGCATTATAAAGTACATCTAATAAAGTTAGTGAAGCAGTAAAAGTGCATGATCAATTCTGAGATTCAGAAAATCTTTGGTAATTCATTTAGTTATTGCAAAAGTGTTCAAGTGCAAATATTCTTGTGCTTATCAAAACAATTGGCAGGGTACGCCATCAGCCGTCAGTTGCTGGTATTAGAATATTTGTGTAATTGGTAATAAAATATTTATAGAAAACTAGAAAGTAATAAAGCAACTGGTATGTTTTGGGGCTATTCAGACACTGGCTCAGTGAGTCTCAACCGTCTCCTCACTCGTTGTTCCAACTGCATTCATCATCTGAGGAAAGGGAGAAAAAAGCCATTGAATCATCTTCCAACGTAAAACGACGATGTCTTTCAGCAACTCTGCAAAACATCTTCCCACAAAAATCAAAGAATCAAATCTCAGAACAGAACCCAGTTCATGGTAAATTTGGAACGGAATGATGGAAAGATTACTTCTCTGATCTGGATATAGAAATATTTTCTCAGATTGTCTTCCTCACTGGAGGCTGTTATTTGGCTGCGTATTCAAAACCAAGCTGCTTTCTGATTCCAGAGATGACACGGATTAGTTTGTAGAACGGGTATAGCAAGCAGAACACCCTGCCCACATAATAACAAGCTCAGCTTGTCCATCTATAAAACATAGAACAGTACAGCACAGTACAGGCCGTTCGGCCCACCATGTTGTGCCGATCATTTATCCTAATCTAAGATCAACCTAACCTACACCCCTCCAATTTACTGCTGTCCATGTGCCTGTCTAAGAGTCGCTTAAATGTCCCGAATGACTCTGACTCCGCCACCTCTGCTGGCCGTGCATTCCACACACCCACCACTCTCTGTGTAAAGAACCTGGGTGGAACTCTACCCCCCCACGCCGGGTGGGAGAATTGCCCGGGCGCCGCGCGTGTCCCGCCATGCCGTCCCGACGCCTGCACGTGATTCTTCCACATCCCCCTCCCCCAAACCGGCGCAGCGCGAATCACGGCTGGCCGCTGGGAGAATCGCCGCTTGCCGTTGGTAATGGGCGAGCGGCGATTCTCCGGCCCGGATGGGCCGAGCGGCCTGCCCAGTACGACAGGTTCCCGCCGGCGCCATCCACACCTGGTCGCTGCCCCCGGGAACAGCGCGGGAACGGCCTGTGTGGGGGGGGGGGGGGGGGAAAGCGAGGGGGATTCCTGCACCAGGGGGGAGGGTACTCAAAAGGGGTCTGGCCCATGATCGGTGCCCACCGATTGGCAGGCCGGCCTCTCTGAAGGAGGACCTCCTTTCCTCCGTTGCCCCGCAAGATCGATCCGCCATCTTCTTGCGGGGAGGACGGCAACCGCGCATGACGTCATTTACGCGGTGCCACTTTTACGCGGCGCTAAGGCCCGGCGCGCGTAAATGAGGTGACGCCGCTCCTAGCCCCCCAGGGGCGGGAGAATAGGGGGCTGGGAACAGCCTCCGACGCCGGAGTGAAACACTCCGGTTTTCACTCCGGCGTCGGGACTTAGTCTCCCGATGGGAGAATTGTGCCCCCGACCTCTGACATCTTCCCGATATCTTCCTCCAATCACCTTAAAATTACGTCCCCTCGTGACAGCCATTTCCACCCTGGGGAAAAGTCTCTGGCTATCCACTCTATCCATGCCTCTCATCACCTTGTACACCTCTATCAAGTCACCTCTCTGCCTTCTTCGCTCCAGTGAGAAAAGCCCTAGCTCCCTCAACCTTTCTTCATAAGACATGCCCTCCAGTCCAGGCAGCATCCTGGTAAATCTCCTCTGTCCCCTCTCCAAAGCATCCACATCCTTCCTATAATGAGGCGACCAGAACTGGACACAATATTCCAAGTGTGGTCTAACCAGGGTTTTATAAAGCTGCAGCAAAACCTCACGGATCTGAAACTCAATCCCCCTGTTAATGAAAGCCAACACACCATACGCCTTCTTAACAACCCTATTAACCTGGGTGGCAACTTTGAGGGATCTATGTACGTGGACCCCAAGATCCCTCTGTTCCTCCACACTGCCAAGAATCCTGCCTTTAACCCTGTATTCAAATTTGACCTCCCAAAATGAATCACTTCACATTTATCTAGGTTGAATTCCATCTGCCACTTCTCAGCCCAGCTCTGCATCCTGTCAATGTCCTGTTGTAACCTGCAACAGCCCTCAACACTATCTACAACTCGCCCAACCTTCGTGTCATCAGGAAACTTACTAACCCACCCTTCCACTTCCTCATCCAAGTCATATAAAAACCACAACGAGCAGAGGTCCCAGAACAGATCCCTGCGGGACACCACTGGTCACTGACCTCCAGGCGGAATACTTTCCATCCACTACCACTCGCTGTCTTCTTTCGGCCAGCCAATTCTGTATCCAGACAGCCGAATTTCCTTGTATCCCAGGCCCCCTAACTTTCTGAATGAGCCTACCATGGGGAACCTTAT
This sequence comes from Scyliorhinus torazame, assembly GCF_047496885.1. NCBI lineage: Eukaryota > Metazoa > Chordata > Chondrichthyes > Carcharhiniformes > Scyliorhinidae > Scyliorhinus > Scyliorhinus torazame. The sequence continues at coordinate 1,675,047 of NC_092718.1, read as the reverse complement.
CACATGCCTTACTGAAATCCATATACACCACATCCACTGCCCCGACCTTCATCAATGTGTCTCGTCACATCCTCAAAGAATTCAATGAGGCTTGTGAGGCATGACCTGCCCCTCACAAAGCCATGCTGACTATCTTTAATCAAACTATGTTTTCTAAATAATCATAAATCCTATCTCTCAGAATCCTTTCTAGTATTTTGCTCACCAGGTCTGTAATTCCCAGATATTTCCCTATTCCCTTTCTTGAACAGGGGAACAATATTTGCCTCCCTCCAATCATCCGGTATTACTCCAGTGGAGAACGAGGGTGCAAAGTTCGCAATCTCTTCTCTCGCTTCCCGTAGTAACCTTGGGTATATCCCGTCAGGCCCAGGGGACATATCTATCCTGATGCTTTTCAAAATTTCCAGCACATCCCTCCTTCTTAATATCAACCAGTTCAAGCCTATTAACCTGGTTCACGTTGTTCTCACGAGCAACAAGTGGCAGATGGAATTCAACCTAGATAAATGTGTTCTCACTAGAGTGAGAACTCTCTCTCTAGTGAATACTGAAGCAAAATATTCATTTAGGGCCTTCCCCATCTCCTCAGACTCTAGGCACAAGTTCCCTCCACTGTCCCTGATCGGCCCTACTCTCATTCTGATCATGCTCCTATTTCTCACATAAGTGTAGAACGCCTTGGGGTTTTCCCTAATCCTTCCCGCCAGGGCTTTTTCATGCCCCCTTCTACCTCTCCCAAGTCCATTTTTGAGTTCCTTCCTGGCTACCTTGTAACCCTCTAGAGCCGAGTCAGATCCTTGCTTCCTCAGCCTTACGTAAACTTCCTTCTTCCTCTTGACTAGAAACTCCACTTCTCTTGTCATCCAAGGTTCTTTCACCTTACCATTCCTTCCTCGTCTCAGTGGGACAAAACTATCCAGCACTCGCAGCAAGTGCTCCTTAAACAATCCCCAAATTACTGTTGTGCTTTTCCCTGAGAACATCTGTTCCCAATTTATGCTCTTCAGCTCCCGTCTAATAGCAGTATAATTTCCCCTCCCCCAATTAAATACCTTCCCACACCGCCTGTACTGTCTAGACCATGGAGGTCTAGTCATAGACCACCATGACTATGGTAAAGGTCAAGGAGTTGTGGTCACTGTCACCGAAATGCTCTCCAATGGAGACATCTGACACCTGGTTCGTTGCCGAGCAGCAAGTCAATATGGCCTCCCCCCTAGTCAGCCTATCTACATATTGAGTCAGGAATCCTTCCTGTACACACCTGACAAAATCTGATCCATCGCCATTTGCACTAAGGAGGTTCCAGTCAATATTAGGGAAGTTGAAGTCACCCATGACAACAACTCTGTTATTTCTGCACCTTTCCAGCGACAACACCAACATCAGATCCATTCGCCTATTGTCCTCTGTAATTGTTCTGTATTTGTTTCACCGACGCCCAAATGTATATGTACCCCCCCCCCCCCAGTTTCCTCCCGCCCCCCCCACAAACAGATGCCTACTTGTGCTAAAAACAATACTGCCAATTGTACAGAGCTGTTGTTGTTGAGCTAGCACATAATACCCTACCAGTCATTTTATTCTAAGTTTTTTTTGTTGTTGTTTGTTTTGTTTTTTGTGCGTGTTCCCTTCTCTGTATATGTATTCTATTTTGTGTACATAACGGTAAATACACTTTATTCAATTTCTGCACCTTTCCAAGATCTGCCATCAATCTGTTCCTCCATCTCCCTATTGGGGGTCTGTAGACAACTCCCAATAAAGTGACTGCCCCGATGAGGTAAATGCCACAGTGCCTCTCAATTAGTTTAAGAACAAAATGTTCCAATCCAGAAAGAAACTGAGCTAACACAGTGATGTATGTGGTATAAAATTCACTCTTTTCCACTGGAATTAACTTATCTCAGTCTCAAACATGACTACATTGCAGTAGATGAGCAAAACTGCAAAGTTCAGCAGATCACGCAGCGTATATAAAGCCCCTTCGCCATTGTCCTAACCCTGCTGGAATCATCTGCATGGAATGCCACGGACCTGCCACAATTATGTGGGATTCCAAAGCTGACGTTTTATCCGCAGCTATCCACCTGCTTTCCTATAAAGACACCCAACTTAACTACAACCTCAATGGTAATTACTCATTCTCCTACAATCATCAGGCCACCCAGAAGCATTGGCTTTTCTGCATGTCCATTGCCACATCATTTTCTTCAGGTAAGCATGCCCTGCTTCACTGGATTCATTCTAGGACCCACATGCTCAAAATTTTCATGTAGGTGAATTGAATGATTAACACCACCCTGTTTATTCAATCGCACCAATTCCTTCAGCTCCCTCCACCACCAAGAACCACTTAACTCTTACACACACAGCACAAGATCAGAAATGGAATCAATTACCATAGTCCAAGCAAACATTTTAAGCATTAATTTCAAAGAGGTTTTAGTCGTTCCAATTTCTCAAAGTATAGAATTATAACACAATTTATTAGTCCCAATGGAACCTGGAATAATGTAGATCTGTAGAGGGACAGGTAGTATTGAGGAAGCAAGAGGGCTGCAGAAAGACTTGGACAGGCTAGGAGAGTGGGCAAAGAAGTGGCAGATGGAATACAATGTGGAAAAGTGTGAGGTTATGCACTTTGGAAGGAGGAATGGAGGCATAGACTATTTTCTAAATGGGGAGATGCTTAGGAAATCAGAAGCACGAAGGGACTTGGGAGTCCTTGTTCACGATTCTCTTAAGGTTAACGTGGAGGTTCAGTCGGCAGTAAAGAAGGCAAATGCAATGTTAGCATTCACGTCAAGAGGGTTAGAATACAAGACCAGAGATGTACTTCTGACGCTGTATAAGGCTCTGGTCAGACCCCATTTGGAGTATTGTGAGCAGTTTGGGGTCCTGTATCGAAGGAAGGATATGCTGGCCTTGGAAAGGGTTCAGAGGAGGTTCACAAGAATGATCCCTGGAACGAAGAGCTTGTCGTATGAGGAATGGTTGAGGACTCTGGGTCTGTATTCGTTGGAGTTTAGAAGGATGAGAGGGGATCTGATTGAAACTTACAGGATACTGCGAGGCCTGGATAGAGTGGACGTGGAGAGGATGTTTCCACTTGTAGGAAAACTAGAAGCAGAGGACACAATCTCAGACTGAAGGGACGATCCTTTAAAACAGAAATGAGGAGGAATTTCTTCAGCCAGAGGGTGGTGAATCTGTGGAACTCTTTGCCGCAGAAGGCTGTGGAGGCCAAATCACTGAGTGTCTTTAAGACAGAGATAGGTAGGTTCTTGATTAATAAGGGATCAGGGGTTATGGGGAGAAGGCAGGAGAATGGGGATGAGAAAAGTATCAGCCATGATTGAATGGCGGAGCAGACTCGATGGGCCGAGTGGCCTAATTCTGCTCCTATGTCTTTTAATGCACCATCAACAAGAGGAAAAAAAAGCAGAAGGATATTTGGCAAAAAGCTTAGAGAATCAGGTTAGAAGCTCCTGCATGTTGTTAAAGCTGACAGTGTAATTATGATGAACTTTTTATACCACACCTTGTGTCAAAGTTTCATTGGTGCCATCCAAAACCTAGAGAGATCAGTTGCACTAAATTAATTGTAGACAGTAACACATCCACATTTGCTGACCACAATGCTGGTCAAATCTTTAACTCTAAGTCACAGCAACAAAAATATATTTCTGGATGCAGTGAGTCCACCTAACTTCACATCAGTTGCAAACAGGACTTTACATTGAACAATACGTTGAGCAAATATATATTTGATATGAATAGCACCAATATACAAGAGTAACACTCCATTTTATTAAACAGCCGACAGCCTTCCTGAATGGGTAGCAAGATTGCAACTGAATAAACTGTATATTCATACCACCCCAGAAGTAGCCAGTGATTGACAAATAAATCTCTTCCATGTAGGAGACACTTTACACCCAGAGCCTGAAATGGATTCAGAGCTGTGTTATTGTTGTTCATGGGTTGTTGGCATTGCACCCGAGGTGGGGGTGGCACCTTTTTGAACCCACTTCAGACTAGCTGGCATGTCTTTTTGACTTTTCTGTAGCAGTTTGCACGGCCATTTCAGAGGGCAGTTACGAGTCATTAACATCTTGATTCACATGTAAGCCAGACCATGTAAGGACATATTTCCTTTGTTAGTGTTCCAGGTGGGTTTTTACAATTATAGTCTCATGGTCATCATTACGGAGATGAAAATTAAAATTAACTGAATGAGCTAAATTGAACCCATGCACCCAGATCAGGAATTGTGGCCTCTGGATTACCCGTCTAATGACCTCACCATTATGCCACCCCCTCCCGAGAAGACCATACGCTTGTCTCTTGCATTAACCGGAAGTGGTGACCATCGAAGAAACATGCAAAGTCTGCGAAGATCAAATTCCCTCATGCGAAGACAGCGGGCATGGCGCAAAATAAACTCAAGAGGGCCCAAGTGTAATTTGTGTTTCGAACAATTTGGAAGGGAGGACTGCAGTTGGCACATACACTCAGACAGCTGCTTTTGTAATAAAAGTTTAATTATATTCTATACAAAAATGTATAGAAAGAGTTAAGAAATTCTGCTAACCTCATAACCATTTCCTGCCCAAAACATTTGCATTTCCTTTCGCCTCCAGGCAACCACAGAACATGTGATGAGAGTGCAAGGCACCAGGTAGAGCAAAGCCGGCTGTGCCATTTTTGACAGGATCAGAGCAATAAATGTCAAAAACATGCCACCTGCATAAGCTAGAAAATGAAACAACAAAGTTAAATATTTCATATTCTACACTTTAAAGTTCTACCACCATATTCTACCAATAACATATCCAAATGTAAAGAGGAATTTGTCAATCTTTTTAAAAATAAATTCAGAGTACACAATTATTTTTTTTCCAATTAAGGGGCAATTTAGCGCGGCCAATCCACCTACCTGCACATCTTTGGGTTGTGGGGGTGAGACTCACGCAGACATGGGGAGAATGTGCAAACTCCACACGGACAGTGACCCAGAGCCGGGATCGAACCCGGGTCCTCGGCACCGTGAGGCAACAGGCCTAACCACTGCGCCATCGTGCCGCCTGGAATTTGTCAATCTACAAGTGAACCCCAGGTTTACATACATAACTGTTTAAATGTCACAATTGGGATCTCCCCGACTCCTGAGCCACACCCACAGGTATGAGGGATATAATCAAGTTAACTGTCAGCATGGAAGTGCAAGGGTTGTTGATTAATAATAATCTTCATTGTCACAAGTAGACTAACACTGCAATGAAGTTACTGTGAAAAGCCCCGAGTCGCCACATTCCGGCGCCAGTTCGGGTACACAGAGGGAGAATTCAGAATCTGCAAATCACCTAATAAGCACGTCTTTTGGGACTTGTGGGAGGAAACCGGAGCACCCGGAGGAAACCCACGCAGACACGGGGAGAATGTACAGACTCCGCACAGGCAGTGACCCAAGCTGGAATTGAACCTGGGACCTGGAGCTGTGAAGCAACAGTGCTAACCACTGTGCTACCCCAAAGCCCTGGAAACTCACAGCAAGGTGCTTGAGATTTTCATCTTTTGAATGAAAAATTTGATAGCCGCTGGTTCCGCAGACAAGATTCCACAGCACAACATCGAACCGAATATCTCTCCCTAACCCATTATCATAGAATCACCAGAGTGTAGAAGGCAGCCATGCGGCCCATCGAGTCTGCACAAACCCTCGGAAAGAAAACGTTACTTAGGCCAATTCCCCATCCACCCTGCCCTATCCCCAGACCTACACATCCCGGGACATTGAAGGGAAATTTTTGTTTTTTAAATAAATTCGGAGTACCCAATTATTTTTTTTCCAATTAAGGGGCAATTTAGCATGGCCAATCCACCTAACCTGCACATCTTTGGACTGTGGAATGTAACCTACGCAGATACGGGGAGAAAGTGTATATCCACATTCACCCAAGGTCAGAATTGAACTGGGGTCCCCTGGCGCTGTGGGGCAACAGTGCTAACCATTGTGCCGACCAGATGCTGAAGCAGCAGTGCTAACCACTGTGCCGCCCTGATGCTGAGGCAGCAGTGCCAACCACTGTGCCATCAGAACGGCACAGTGGTTAGCACTGCTGCTGGGGCAGCACGGTAGCCTTGTGGATAGCACAATTGCTTCACAGCTCCAGGGTCCCAGGTTCGATTCCGGCTTGGGTCACTGTCTGTGCGGAGTCTGCACGTTCTCCCAGTGTCTGCGTGGGTTTCCTCCGGGTGCTCCGGTTTCCTCCCACAGTCCAAAGATGTGCAGGTTAGGTGGATTGGCCATGATAAATTGCCCTTAGTGTCCAAAATTGGCCTTAGTGTTGGGTGGGGTTACTGGGTTATGGGGATAGGGTGGAGGTGTTGACCTTGGGTAGGGTGCTCTTTCCAAGAGCCGGTGCAGACTCGATGGGCCGAATGGCCTCCTTCTGCACTGTAAATTCTATGAAAATCTATGATAATCACTAATCACTGACTTATCAGCTTGTCATTCATCTCATTAGTTTAAATACACTTAAAATTAGGCATTTTATGTTAAGCAAGATGCCACAAGCACGGTGGTGAGGTGGCAGTAGTTAGCACTGCTGCCTCAGTGACACGGTAGCAGTGGTTAGCACTGCTGCCTCAGTGCCAGGGACCCAGGATTAATTTCAACCGTAGATCAGTGAGAGGATTTTGCACATTCTCCCCATATATGTGTGAGTTTCCTCCCACAGTCCAAAGGTAGACAGATTTGGCGGATTGGGCGTGCTAAATTGCCTGAGTGTCCAAAGGTTCGGTGGGTTTACGGGCCAAAGGAATAAGGTGGTGGTAGGGTGGGGGGGTTTGGGAGACAGATGGGTCAGTGTTGACTCGATGGGTTGAATGGCCTCCTTCTGCACTGTAGGGATTGTATGATTAAATCAATATAGGGGCACCAATAGACCATTTGGACCATTAAACCTGCTCTGCCATTCAAAATATCACCATTTGTTGATTGGATCCGGGCCTTAACTCCACACATTCCCGTCTCTCCCCATTATCCCAGACCCTCGTCGATTAACTCAGCCTTGAATATATTCAGTGACTCAGTCCCACTGCTCCCAGTGGGGAATTCAGTGACCCAGTCCCACGTTCCCAGTGGGAATTCAGTGACTCGGTCCCACTGCTCCCTGTGGGGAATTCAGTGACTCGGTCCCACTGCTCCTGTGGGGAATTCAGTGACTCAGTCCCACTGCTCCCTGTGGAGAGTTCAGTGACTCAGTCCCACTGCTCCCTGTGGAGAGTTCAGTGACCCAGTCCCACTGCTCCTGTGGGGAATTCAGTGACCCAGTCCCACTGCTCCCTGTGGGGAATTCAGTGACTCAGTCCCACTGCTCCCTGTGGAGAGTTCAGTGACCCAGTCCCACTGCTCCCTGTGGGGAATTCAGTGACTCGGTCCCACTGCTCCTGTGGGGAATTCAGTGACTCAGTCCCACTGCTCCCTGTGGGGAATTCAGTGACCCAGTCCCACGTTCCCAGTGGGAATTCAGTGACTCGGTCCCACTGCTCCCCGTGGGGAATTCAGTGACTCGGTCCCACTGCTCCCTGTGGGGAATTCAGTGACTCGGTCCCACTGCTCCCTGTGGGGAATTCAGTGACTCGGTCCCACTGCTCCCTGTGGGGAATTCAGTGACTCGGTCCCACTGCTCCCTGTGGGGAATTCAGTGAGTCAGTCCCACTGCTCCCAGTGGGGAATTCAGTGACTCGGTCCCACTGCTCCCTGTGGGGAATTCAGTGACTCGGTCCCACTGCTCCCTGTGGGGAATTCAGTGACTCAGTCCCACTGCTCCCTGTGGGGAATTCAGTGACTCGGTCACACTGCTCCTAGTGGGGAATTCAGTGACTCGGTCCCACTGCTCCCTGTGGGGAATTCAGTGACTCGGTCCCACTGCTCCCTGTGGGGAATTCAGTGACTCAGTCCCACTGCTCCCTGTGGAGAATTAAGTGACCCAGTTCCACATTCCCAGTGGGGAATTCAGTGACTCGGTCCCACTGCTCCCTGTGGGGAATTCAGTGACCCAGTCCCACTGCTCCCTGTGGAGAATTCAGTGACCCAGTCCCACATTCCTAATGGGGAATTCAGTGACTCAGTCCCACTGCTCCCAGTGGGGAATTCAGTGACCCAGTCCCACATTCCCAGTGGGGAATTCAGTGACTCAATCCCACTGCTCCCTGTGGGGAATTCAGTGACCCAGTCCCACGTTCCCAGTGGGGAATTCAATGACTCAGTCCCACTGCTCCCACTGGGAAATTCAGTGACTCAGTCCCACTGCTCCCACTGGGAAATTCAGTGACTCAGTCCCACTGGGAAATTCAGTGACTCAGTCCCACTGGGAAATTCAGTGACTCAGTCCCACTGCTCCCACTGGGAAATTCAGTGACCCAGTCCCACTGCTCCCAGTGGGGAATTCATTGATTCAGTCCCACTGCTCCCAGTGGGGAATTCAGTGACCCAGTCCCACGTTCCCAGAGGGAATTCAGTGACTCGGTCCCACTGCTCCCTGTGGGGAATTCAGTGACTCGGTCCCACTGCTCCCTGTGGGGAATTCAGTGACTCGGTCCCACTGCTCACTGTGGGGAATTCAGTGACTCGGTCCCACTGCTCCCTGTGGGGAATTCAGTGACCCAGTCCCACGTTCCCAGTGGGAATTCAGTGACTCGGTCCCACTGCTCCCTGTGGGGAATTCAGTGACTCGGTCCCACTGCTCCCAGTGGGGAATTCAGTGACTCAGTCCCACTGCTCCCTGTGGGGAATTCAGTGACCCAGTCCCACTGCTCCCTGTGGAGAATTCAGTGACCCAGTCCCACATTCCTAGTGGGGAATTCAGTGACTCAGTCCCACTGCTCCCAGTGGGGAATTCAGTGACTCGGTCCCACTGCTCCCACTGGGAAATTCAGTGACTAAGTCCCACTGCTCCCTGTGGGGAATTCAGTGACTCGGTCCCACTGCTCCCACTGGGAAATTCAGTGACCCAGTCCCACTGCTCCCAGTGGGGAATTCAGTGACTCGGTCCCACTGCTCCCACTGGGAAATTCAGTGACTAAGTCCCACTGCTCCCTGTGTGGAATTAAGTGACTCAGTCCCACTGCTCCCAGTGGGGAATTCAGTGACTCGGTCCCACTGCTCCCACTGGGAAATTCAGTGACTAAGTCCCACTGCTCTCTGTGGGGAATTCAGTGACTCAGTCCCACTGCTCCCAGTGGGGAATTCAGTGACTCGGTTCCACTGCTCCCAGTGGGAAATTCAGTGACTCAGTCCCACTGGGAGCAGTGGGGAATTCAGTGACTCAGTCCCACTGCTCCCAGTGGGGAATTCAGTGACTCGGTCCCACTGCTCCCACTGGGAAATTCAGTGACTCAGTCCCACTGGGAGCAGTGGGGAATTCAGTGACTCAGTCCCACTGCTCCCTGTGGGGAATTCAGTGACTCAGTCCCACTGCTCCCAGTGGGGAATTCAGTGACTCGGTCCCACTGCTCCCACTGGGAAATTCAGTGACTAAGTCCCACTGCTCTCTGTGGGGAATTCAGTGACTCGGTCCCACTGCTCCCAGTGGGGAATTCAGTGACTCAGTCCCACTGCTCCCAGTGGGGAATTCAGTGACTCGGTCCCACTGCTCCCACTGGGAAATTCAGTGACTAAGTCCCACTGCTCCCTGTGGGGAATTCAGTGACTCGGTCGCACTGCTCCCACTGGGAAATTCAGTGACTCAGTCCCACTGCTCCCACTGGGAAATTCAGTGACTCAGTCCCACTGCTGCCTGTGGGGAATTCAGTGACCCAGTCTCACTGCTCCCTGTGGAGAATTCAGTGACACAGCCCCACGTTCCCAGTGGGAATTCAGTGACTCAGTCCCACTGCTCCCAGTGGGGAATTCAGTGACCCAGTCCCACATTCCCAGTGGGGAATTCAGTGACTCGGTCCCACTGCTCCCAGTGGGGAATTCAGTGATTCAGTCCCACTGCTCCCACTGGGAAATTCAGTGACTCAGTCCCACTGCTCCCTGTGTGGAATTCAGTGACTCGGTCCCACTGCTCCCTGTGTGGAATTCAGTGACTCAGTCCCACTGCTCCCTGTGGGGAATTCAGTGACTCAGTCCCACTGCTCCCTGTGGGGAATTCAGTGACTCAGTCCCACTGCTCCCTGTGGGGAATTCAGTGACTCAGTCCCACTGCTCCCAGTGGGGAATTCCCTCCCAGTGGGGAATTCCTCAGGAATTCCAAAGCCTAAAGATTCTCAGAAGAAATTTTTCCTAAATTGCCTTCAATGGCAGACTAATTTTTAAACTGTACCCGAGGGCTGGATTCTTCTATAATGAAGCATTCCTTCCAGATCTCCCCTGTCAAGTCCCCTCAGGATCTTCCATGCTTCAGTCAGATTACCTCATTCTCCTCAACTCGAAACAATGACTAATGGGCCCAGCCTTCTCCACTTCTCCTCACACGACAACCCTTCACCCCAGGAATCACCCGACTGAACCGTCTCTGAATTTCTTCCACTACAAGTATATCCCTCCTTAAACAAGGTGATCTAAACTGTACACAATACTCCAGTGCAGTCCGACCAAAATCTCGCACAGCTTCAGCAAGGCGTCTCGAAGTTTACATTCCACCTCCCTTGCAATAAAGGTCAACATTCCATTCGCCTTCCGAATTACTTGTGCCACATGCATTTTAACATTGTGATTCATGTCAAGGCCTATACCATTCTGCTACCCATTTTCATAAAGAGCTTGAAAAGATCAACTGTTAAGTCAAACTTTCCCTTTTACACTTATTTAAAAGGTGGAATTTGCTGGCTCTAGAATTGGCTGCTACAGGTCACATTTTGGCTACATTATATAAATGCTCAACCTTCATCCTTGTGGAATCTCACACCACTCATTGTGCATTCATGTTACAAATCAACAAGGGACCAGCAGATGATGTCTCCCCAGCCTGGTTCTATAACAAGGGGAATCCATCAAACCCTGTTATACTGACAGAAACACTAAAAGCCACCATCTATTTCCCAAGGTAGCACGGTAGCATTGTGGATAGCACAATTGCTTCACAGCTCTAGGGTCCCAGATTCGATTCCGACTTGGGTCACTGTCTGTGCGGAGTCTGCACATCCTCCCAGTGTGTGCGTGGGTTTCCTCCGGGTGCTCCGGTTTCCTCCCACAGTCCAAAGATGTGCAGGTTGGGTGGATTGGCCATGATAAATTGCCCTTAGTGTCCAAAATTGCCCTTAGAGTTGGGTGGGGTTACTGGGTTATGGGGATAGGGTGGAGGTGTTGACCTTGGGTAGGGTGCTCTTTCCAAGAGCCGGTGCAGACTCGATGGGCCGAATGGCCTCCTTCTGCACTGTAAATTCTATGATAATCTATGAAGGTGAATAGAGGTATAGAAACCCCTTGCGAGCCGACTACGGCCCAAGTTTGAAATTACATTCCCAGAATTGCAACTCAGTCTGTTTAACCTCCAGCCTGCAAATATCAAAGCAGCACTCTAGACAGACTTACTGCATCAAGCCCAATCCTCCTCACACCCCAAGGTTCCTGCCAGTGCCCGCCGAGCAGACCAAGTCTCCGTATACCAACCTGACCTCGCTCCATCACCTCAACCTCACCTCGCTCCTTCACCTCAACCTCACCTCGCTCCTTCACCTCAACCTCACCTCGCTCCGTACATCCCCTCAACCTCACCTCGCTCCGTACATCCCCTCAACTTTAAAGGAATTTACAAGATCCTATGTCAGCTAAATGAACTGCGGCTCCTCCTTGAAGGAACCCTCACTGGGCGAGAAGTCACATGAATGGACATCCACATCTATGGTGCTTTTACTTCAAGTCAGTCAGAGCTGTAAAACCTGCTCTTTCCTCCCTAATCGTCTGTGTGGATAGAGTCGCAAACATTCTTCAGCTTCGAATGCGTGAATAAATTATACTTCGATTCAAGTCCAGAGAGTTTGCTGTGAGTCACTTTATAAATTGACCCCTCAAGAGGGTTTGCAAGAAATGAGTGACAGCCTATTTTAATAATGATAATACCTCTGCTCACAGGCAGTAAAAAATAAAGGAGTTCACTTTCGCCTCACTCCAAATCTCTATTTAAATCTTTTGCTGTTATTTGTTTCCTGCCAAAGTGGACAACTTTCCCACATTATTGTGCAGCTGCCAATTCAATATTGCTTTGCAGATTCTTTCTCTCCTCCTCGCAACCGGTCTTCCAACCGATGTTTACATAGATACATAGAACATACAGTGCAGGAGGCAGCCATTCGGCCCATCGAGTCTGCACTGACCCACTTAAGCCCTCACTTCCACCCTATCCCCGCAATCTAATAACCCCTCCTGAAATGTCAGAATATTTGGCTACCAAATTGTGCTTCTTACACATCATTCATATACTTTGTAAGTAGTTGAGGGCCCAGCACCGATTCCTGTGGCACTCCACTTGCTTACAGTTTGACAATCTGAAAATTATCCCAACTTCTATTCCTGCGTTAGCCATCCTCCATCTGTACTAATATGTCACCCCGAACACGGAGCTCTGATCTGTGCAATCACGTTTTAAGTGGCGCCTTAACAAATGCTTCTTGAAAATTCGAAGACCGTACATCTACAGGTTCTCCCGTGTCCATTCTGCGTATTACACCCTCAGAGCTTTCAGAAATTTGTCAAACACTATTTTCCTTTCAAAAAACCATGGTGACTCTGCCGGATTGTATTCTGATTTTCTAACTGTCCTGATCCCGCTCCCTTAATAATGGATCCTTAGGGCGGCTCAGTGATGCAGTGGTTAGCACTGCTGTCTCACGGTGCCGAGGATCGGGTTCGATCCCGGTGACGCAGTGGTTAGCACTGCTGCCTCACGGTGCCGAGGACCCGGGTTCGATCCCGGTGATGCAGTGGTTAGCACTGCTGTCTCACGGTGCCGAGGACCCGGGTTTGATCCCGGTGATGCAGTGGTTAGCACTGCTGTCTCACGGTGCCGAGGACCCGGGTTCGATCCCGGTGATGCAGTGGTTAGCACTGCTGTCTCACGGTGCCGAGGACCCGGGTTCGATCCCGGTGATGCAGTGGTTAGCACTGCTGCCTCACGGTGCCGAGGACCCGGGTTTGATCCCGGTGGTGCAGTGGTTAGCACTGCTGCCTCACGGCGCCGAGGACTCGGGTTCGATCCCGGTGACGCAGTGGTTAGCACTGCTGTCGCACGGCGCCGAGGACCCGGGTTCGATCCCGGTGATGCAGTGGTTAGCACTGCTGTCTCACAGCGCCGAGGACCCGGGTTCGATCCCGGTGATGCAGTGGTTAGCACTGCTGTCTCACGGTGCCGAGGACCCGGGTTTGATCCCGGTGATGCAGTGGTTAGCACTGCTGTCTCACGGTGCCGAGGACCCGGGTTCGATCCCGGTGATGCAGTGGTTAGCACTGCTGTCGCACGGCACCGAGGACCCGGGTTCGATCCCGGTGATGCAGTGGTTAGCACTGCTGTCTCACGGTGCCGAGGACCCGGGTTCGATCCCGGTGATGCATTGGTTAGCACTGCTGCCTCACGGTGCCGAGGACCCGGGTTCGATCCCGGTGATGGTGGTTAGCACTGCTGCCTCACAGTGCCGAGGACCCGGGTTTGATCCCGGTGATGCAGTGGTTAGCACTGCTGCCTCACGGCGCCGAGGACTCGGGTTCGATCCCGGTGACGCAGTGGTTAGCACTGCTGTCGCACGGCGCCGAGGACCCGGGTTCGATCCCGGTGATGCAGTGGTTAGCACTGCTGTCTCACGGTGCCGAGGACCCGGATTCGATCCCGGTGATGCAGTGGTTAGCACTGCTGTCTCACGGCGCCGAGGACCCGGGTTCGATCCCGGTGATGCAGTGGTTAGCACTGCTGTCTCACGGTGCCGAGGACCCGGGTTCGATCCCGGTGATGCAGTGGTTAGCACTGCTGTCTCACGGTGCCGAGGACCCGGGTTCGATCCCGGTGACGCAGTGGTTAGCACTGCTGTCGCACGGCGCCGAGGACCCGGGTTCGATCCCGGTGATGCAGTGGTTAGCACTGCTGTCTCACGGTGCCGAGGACCCGGGTTCGATCCTGGTGATGCAGTGGTTAGCACTGCTGTCTCACGGCGCCGAGGACCCGGGTTCGATCCCGGTGACGCAGTGGTTAGCACTGCTGTCTCACGGCGCCGAGGACCCGGGTTCGATCCCGGTGATGCAGTGGTTAGCACTGCTGTCTCACGGTGCCGAGGACCCGGGTTCGATCCCGGTGATGCAGTGGTTAGCACTGCTGTCTCACGGTGCCGAGGACCCGGGTTCGATCCCGGTGATGCAGTGGTTAGCACTGCTGTCTCACGGTGCCGAGGACCCGGGTTCGATCCCGGTGATGCAGTGGTTAGCACTGCTGTCTCACGGTGCCGAGGACCCGGGTTCGATCCCGGTGATGCAGTGGTTAGCACTGCTGTCTCACGGTGCCGAGGACCCGGGTTTGATCCCGGTGATGCAGTGGTTAGCACTGCTGTCTCACGGTGCCGAGGACCCGGGTTCGATCCCGGTGATGCAGTGGTTAGCACTGCTGTCTCACGGTGCCGAGGACCCGGGTTCGATCCCGGTGATGCAGTGGTTAGCACTGCTGTCTCACGGTGCCGAGGACCCGGGTTTGATCCCGGTGATGCAGTGGTTAGCACTGCTGTCTCACGGTGCCGAGGACCCGGGTTCGATCCCGGTGATGCAGTGGTTAGCACTGCTGTCTCACGCCGCCGAGGACCCGGGTTCGATCCCGGTGATGCAGTGGTGAGCACTGCTGCCTAATGGCGCCGAGGACCCGGGTTCGATCCCGGCCCCAGGACTCCCCTTGTTTGCGTGGGTCTCACACCCACAACACAAAGATGTGCAGGTTAGGTGGATTGGCCACGCTGAAGTGCCCCTTAATTGGAAAATAATGGATTTGAGCATTTTCCCCAATGACAAATGTGAAGACTAACTGGCCTACAGTAGGTTCCTGATTTCAGTCTGTATAGTGGCGTTACATATGCCCCTTTCCAATCCATTTTCCAAAATGAAGAAATTTTGGAAGATTACAACCAGTGTGTCAGACTGAAGGGACGATCCTTTAAGACAGAGATCAGGAGGAATGTCTTCAGCCAGAGGGTGGTGAATCTGTGAAACCCTTTGCCGCAGAAGGCTGTGGAGGCCAAATCACGGAGTGTCTTTAAGACAGAGATAGATAGGTTCTTGATTAATAAGGGGATCAGGGGTTATGGGGAGAAGGCAGGAGAATGGTGATGAGAAAATATCAGCCATGATTGAATGGCGGAGCAGACTCGATGGGCCGAGTGGCCTAATTCTGCTCCTGTGTCTTATGGTATCTCCTGTCTCTGCAGCCACCTCCTTCCTCAGCACAGCTGTGTGTCTGATGAATACAAACCCATTTCTCCCACCTCAATGCATTAAACTTTCTGATCATATTTAGGGACATAGGAATTAGGAGCAGAAGTCGGCAATTCAGCCCCTCGAGGCTGCTTCACTATTCAATCAGATCATGGCCCAATGCCAATGTTTGCAGCTCAAGTAGTAATCTAGTGATTATTACTTAATTGTATGTGAAACCAAGATATTTGAGCAGTCAAAGTGCAAATGTTTTTCTCTCTTCTCCACCTAACCTAGATTCAGATTAGATTAGGCAACAATAAAGATTCTCTTCAGAAGAATGAATGATGGCCATCTCACCATATCTTTCAGACAAGACTTTGCAGCATCAATAACTGTCATTTACTAACTCGAGTTATTGTTCATGAGTATGGATTGAATCAAAACTATTTCTTCAGTTTCCTTAATTTGTTTTGCAAATATTTTTACCTAGAGTGCACGAAATAAAATAGATGTTCGAGGTATTCGTCTGCAAATCAAATCTTCGGCAATAAGCAACCAATAATCCTGGAAGAGAAGAGATCACCATCAATACTGGAGGAAACAGTTCAATTGTCATGTCGATTATACAAATATTTACAGCTCACGCTTTTGCAGTCAAAATCCCATCATTTCCTCTTTTCCAATCTGTTCTATGAAGTTAGCACCATACAGATTGCTGAATCTGCAGCTCAAACATCAGCATCTGTCACTTAAACATTGCAAATTAACATAGGTCGATATATCTGACCTGTGAAACGTCATCTCTACTTTAACATATTAATCACTTGAAACTTAAATTCCAGCAATTTATCGTGCTACAACCCAAACCTTTAACTTGTTCGGAATTTCACAGCACACGTCCAACCCCTATACAACTCAGCTCCAGTGCGGATCCACCCGATACACAACCAAACCCTCAGCATGGCCTCCACCTTCCTATAACTTTGAATTAATCATTATTTCCCATTTGGCAGCTAATCTTTCAATCAGCTTCCATCTGATCTGAAACCACTCCAATCCTTACATTATGCTGCAGACACTCCCCTCTGCCTTTAAAAACATCCTAAATTCAGTGTGTTGATATTGCCCCATTCGGTCTTCCTCATGATGGATATCCATATCACTCTCAAAACATTCCACATTTTTTTTTTCCTTTCTTGAAGTCATTTTGTTACAAAAGTTAATCACCACCAAAATAAATACTTAAATTCATAGTATACTGGGAATTAAATTTACAACAATGGTCACTTATAATTAACTTTGCAATATTCACCATGGACCTGTACAACAGAGGAAATTAAAATATTGGTGCCAGTAAGTTCCATATTGCACGGATGATTTAACAAATGTGGGATAAACGACAATAACAGGTTCGTAAAAACCCCAGTTATCACCAAGTCATTCCAGGGATGGAGGGATGCAGAAATGTTTTACTCACCCGGCACAATAATATCCCCAAATCCCAGCAATGAAAATGGTATTCCACATATGGTTGCGACAGATGTCACCAATCTTGGCACTCGGATAACCACAGGCAGCTATAAGAAACATAACTGTGGTCAGTGGGTACAGGGGTTAATTTACTGCTCCAGTTTACAAGAGTAGTGTGGTGATATGCATCACTGTAAATACACAAGGGGTTAATGTAAATACACTACGACTAAGTAAACACTAGAGGGAGCACCAGAGACATCATGACATGCAGACATACAGCTAATTAACACTTACAATTGGACACGACCAATGGGCAGTCAAGACATCCAGAGGTGACACTACCACAAGGGGGCATTACTCAACGCATATAAAAGGACAGGGCACATGTGCTCTGTCTCTTTCCACAAGTGACACTTAAGAGAGTAGGACAGGGGCAGATCAGAAGCATCACACCCACCACGTGGCTTAGAGCAGACTGGTTAGTTAGACTGAGTTACTATAGATAGATTAGCAGGAGAGTCGAACTTAGAGAACTGTGCTAATGGTTCAATAAATCACATTGAACTTACTTCAAAGTTTGGAGTATCTTTTGGTCACAGCTGCATCGAGTTGCAGCCTGTGTTATCCCAGAGTACATAACACAAGTAGGAGATTGGAGTGTTAACTGTAACAACACAGGGGCTGTTTAGCATATGGCTAAATCGCTGGCTTTGAAAGCAAACCAAGGCAGGCCAGCAACACGGTTCAATTCCCGTACCTCCCTGAACAGGCGCCGGAATGTGGCAACTAGGGGCTTTTCAGAGTAACTTAATTTGAAGCCTACTTGTGACAATAAGCGATTTACATTTCATTTCACTTCAATATTCCTATGCTTTCACTAAACTACATTTTAAAGAGTTAAAAAAAACCTCACCCGTAGTTGTACTCTGTGAATATGTGTAATTTGTGCACACAGTTACATGGAATTCTCAGCTAGGAAGCTGGAAACTACATGTCCCAATAATGATTTAAATAATGAATACAAACATTCAGTTCATAGCTGCACCAGTTTAGTCAGAAAACGCGATACGAGACTGATCTCCCCTCCCCCACCACAATCGCCATCTTTAAAAGGCACTGTTGCGCTAAATGAGTCCAGAAAATATGGTACAGTCACATGTAATCATAAACAGGTTTGAAAACGTCAACCATCCCCTTTGGAGAAAGGGACAATATGTTAAATGCTGTGAAAAGCAAAGTTATTATGAGGTGATCAGAAAGAAGTTTATAGCTGTTCACAAAGATACGGTGGCAGCAAAACTTCCCCCAAAATTCCAAGTTGTTTAAACACTGCAGAAATGAAAGTTGGCAGCAGCAAGCAACTTGCAACCGCCAGCTGCAGAGCAATGCTATTCATGGCTGACCTCGGAAAAGATCATTCACAAAGGACCCAGCAATCTGCTGTAGATTTCCCAATTCTTTGTTTTAATAAATATATTTATTGAGATTTTATACACAAATGTTAATCATATACTTTTTAAAGATTTAAAGTACCAAATTCTTTTTTCCAATTAAGGGGCAATTTAGCGTTTTCACTCCACCTACCCTGCACGGCTTTGGGTTGTGGGGGTGAAACCCACGCAGACACGGGGAGAATGTGCAAACTCCACACGGACAGTGACCCAGAGCCGGGATCAAACCCGGGTCCTCGGCACCGTGAGGCAGCAGTGCTAAACACTGAGCCACCGTGCTGCTCCAAGATTAACCATAGTATCAACATTCAAACAGCAAAGATATAATTGTACAAAGTCAAAAATTGTAACATAAGCTTAATCCCACGATAAAACTAAACTCCCAAACAGCTGGCGGTGCCTAAACAGCTGGCGGTGCCTAAACAGCTGGCGGTGCCTAAACAGCTGGCGGTGGCTAAACAGCTGCCGGTGGCTAAACAGCTGCCGGTGGCTAAACAGCTGCCGGTGGCTAAACAGCTGCCGGTGGCTAAACAGCTGCCGGTGGCTAAATCTTTACAAAAAGGAGATAAATGGCTGCCAATTCAGGTGGAATCTCTCCACCGATCCCCTGATGGAATACTTAACTTCCTCCAAGTGTAGAAGTGGCATCTGATTACCCAACCGGCAGATGCACTGGGCGGTGTGGGAGGACTCCAGCTAAGCCATATTTGTCACCTGGCCACTAAAGAGGCAAAGGTGACAACATCTGCCCCTGCCTCAGAGTGAAATGTCGGTGAGCCTGAGACCCCAAATGGAGCTGATCTCGATGTGGGTCCAGAACCATCTGAAGAATCTCCAATATATTAAAAAAGAAAACCCAAAAGCTAGCAAGCTTGGGACAAGACCAAAACACGAGTGCGGTTCGCTGGCACAGCAACAATCACACTGGTCTTCCACATCCTGGGAAAACCCACTCACCCTTACCTTGGTCCAATACATTCTGTGCAATACTTCAAATTGGATCAGATTCAGTCGAGCACAGGAAGAAGTGGGGCCCTCTAGAGGGCTTCCCGCCAAGCCTCATCGGCAAGCACAGCACCGAGTTCATAAGATATAGCAGAATTAGGCTAATTGGCCTATTGAGTCTGCCCATCCATTCACAACCCTTTGGGAGAAGTGGTTTCTCCTCAAATCTGTTCTACCTCTTATCCTAAGACTATGACCTCTGGTTCTAGAATGCTCCACAAGAGAAGGCATCTGTTCAACGTCTACTTTATCCATAACTTTTAGCATCTTGTATACCTCAATCAGACTCCTCTCATTCGTCTAAACTCTGGAGAGTATCGGCCTAAACTGTTCAATCTCTCCTCATACGACAAACCCCTCATCTCTGGAATCAACCTAGTGACCCTCCTCTGAACCGCCTCCAATGTCACTACATCTTTCCTCAAATAAGGGACCAAAACTGTGCACAATACTCCAGGTGCGGTCTTACCGATGCCTTGTACAGTAGCAACAACACTTCCTTCCCTTTGTACTCAATTCCTTTAGCTATAAAGCCCAACATTCCATTTGCTTTCTTTATTACCTGCTGTACCTGCACGCTCGTTTTCTGTGACTGATGCACGCGGACACCCAGATCCCTCTGTATCGGAGCTCCCCGAAATCTCTCCCCATTTAGATAATAAGTTGCCGTCCCATTTTTCGGACCAAAGTGCATGACCTCACACTTATCCATGCTAAACTCCATCTGCCACATTTTGGCCCACTCTCGTAACCTATTTATATCCATTTGAAAGGTTCTTATTCCCTCATGCAACCTACTATCCCACCTATTTTTGTGTCATCTGCACATTTGGCTATAGGACCTTCTATCCCTGTATCCGAGTCGTTAATATAGATTGTAAATAGTTGGAACACAAGAACTGAACCCTGTGGCACCCCACTTGTTACATCCTGTCTTCCAGAAAAAGACCCATTTATCCCGACTCTCTGACTCCTGTCCGTCAGCCAGTCTTTTATCCAAACTGATAAGTTACCCCTAATCCCATGTGATCTCACCTTGTGAATTACCTTCTATGCGGCACCTTATCAAACGCCTGCCGGAAGTCCAGATATACTACATCTATAGCATCCCCATTATCCACTTTGCTTGTTACATATTCAAAGAACTTAGTCAAACATGATTTGCCCTTCATAAACTATGCTGACTCTGATGGATAGCGCTCTGACTTTCCAAATGTCCTGATATTTGATTCTAACAATTTTCCAACAACAAATGTCAAACTAATTGGTCTGTAATTTCCCACATTCTGCCTCCCTCTTTTTAGCATTTTTCCTACCCACTGGAACCTTTCCCATGTCCAGGGAATTTTGGAATATCATAACCAATGGATCCACTCTCTCTGCTGCCACTTCCTTTAACACCCTAGGATGTAGGCCAACAGGCCCTGGGGACTTGTCTGCCCTCAATCCCAATTGTTGAGTACCATTTCCCTATTGATGTTGATTGTTTTTTCCTTTATATTACTTCTGAATTGCCCATTCCTACAGGAATGGTTCTGGTGTCCTCCACAGTGAAAACTGAGGCAAAGGTCCTGATTTAGCATCGTTCCATTTCTGTGTTCCCCACATTAACTCCCCCACCTCTCCTTCACCTCATCTAAAGGGGTGGGATCTGACAAACCAATAAGGCCACATAGATCTGAAATAGACCCCTTGTCAAGCTGCACCAAGGACAAAACCCTCCTGAGGTCAGCGCTAAAGGAAAAGGAGGAAAAATCTTCAAGAAAAATCACGGATTTGAAAATAACAAAGAGGTTAGAACTGGGCAACTGGTATTTGTCGGTCAGCTCATCAAAACTGGCCAATTTCCCCTCTATACATAGATTCCCAAAACGCACAAGCCCCTTCCTTCCTTCCAAGCCAGAAGGCAAAAGAACGTGATTATTACAAACAGGGGCGAAAGACGACGGGGGAGAAGTTTGAAATGATGCCAAAATGGTTTTCAAATCTTGGAACTCAGCACAGCATTTGAAGAGATTCCCGCAGGGGCGAAAGGCAGCGGGTGCAGTATCTATAGCGTGGAGAGGTGGTGGCGAATGAGTGAGCCTCCATTTGCCCCAAACCGAGTCAGGATCGATAAGCCACTGCAGCATTTTCTGAATGCTGGCGGCTCAATAGTAAAACAAAAGATTTTGGGGACGGGGGGGGGGGGGGGGGGAGATTTGGGGACGGGGGGGGGGGGGGGGGGGGGGGGGCAAGCCTCCCGATGCTGTCTCTCTGGAGCAGCGCACTGCGGACTCTGGGGAATTTACACAAATAAAAGCAGAAATCAATTAATAAAAAAATGACTTGGGCATAAAAATAGGGATACATTGAAATTAAAATTAATTTTGATTGTTTGGATCCTACCTGCCAGGTACAAAGGGAGGCTGCCCCACCTCCACAGACCCACTGACATTTTGATGAGGCTTGTGTAATTTAATTTGTCAGGCCAGTTATGGGCTACACGGAAGTAATAGAAACAGGTGTCAGAGAGGCGAGACGACAATGCACTAAGTGGAGTTCCTCTAACAGGTGGATTCACTGGAAAACACTCACTCGTACCCAGCTTTAGTTTATAGTCAGAACAGGTACCAAACGTAGAGAGCGTCCTCTTTATGCTGTCTATGGAGGGAGTCCGGTTTGTAACGTACAGAATTAGGCAGTCTATATAAAGCTATACCCGATGCTCCACTCCATTCCAACAAATACCTCATCATCGAGACCCTCAACATGATCAAGAGGGGTTCAATCGCCAATGCAAAGAGCAGTGGGGGGAGAGGACAGTGCTGTCTACTGTCCCTACCCAAGGGAAAGTAATGTGAGAATAGAGTGTGTGTGTGAATACTGGCCTTAGGGGCAGACAACAGACAAATCCAGGGGGCAAGTTTAACAGCGAATCCAAATCTCCCGTGAATCTCTAGTACATAGTCCCATTCCACCCTATCAAATGCTTTCTCTGCATCCAAAGACACTATCACCTCAGGCTCTGAGACTGCGTGTGTGTGCGTGCGTGTGTGTGTGTGGGGGGGGGGGGGGGGGGGGTGCCTCAATCCCTGCACCTATGACCTAAGTCAGGCTAACTGGCCACAGCACCCAGGGTTCGTTGCACTTCCCCTTTTCCTAAACTGCCACCATTCAGGTAATAATCTGCCTTCCTGTTTTTGCCACCAAAGTGGAACATCTTTGGGTTGTGGGGGTGAGACTCACATTGACATGGGGAGAATGTGCAAACTCCACACAGGTAGTGACCCGGGGCCGGGATAGAACCCGGGTCCTCGGTGCCATGAGGTCGCAGTGCTAACCACTGCGCCACTACATACTTTCCTACCCTGTCTTTGTTTTTTTAAATACATTTAGAGTACCCAATTCATTTTTTCCAATTAAGGGGCAATTTAGCGTGGCCAATCCACCTGCCCTGCACATCTGTGTGTTGTGGGGGCGAAACCCACGCAGACCCGGGGAGAATGTGCAAACTCCACACGGACAGTGACCCAGAGCCGGGATCGAACCTGGGACTTCGGCGCCGTGAGGCAACAGGGCTAACCCACTGCGCCACCATGCCGCCCCTACCCTGTCTTTGTTGTCTGTAAATATGTCTACCCTATCATTGATAGAGATTGTAAAAGTTGAGGTCCCAGTACAGAGCCCCCCCCCGGTGACATCCTGCCTATGTGACGACTGGAAGACTTTAGCACTATTGGATTCTAAGTATTGGGCAATTTAAGGGTTAAAAGCCTGGGGTTATAGTCCGCTTGACTGCAGGGGTCAGCATTTTTAAAATTAATTCTGTTTTGCAGAGTTTGAGGGCTTTTAGCAGTCAGAAGGTGAAATTGACAAAGGAGAAAGGAATGTGTTTTTCAATCTAGACTAATGGAATGTGGTTTGACTGGGAAAGTCCCTGTTGCATTAATGTGCTTTGCATCCTGCAGAGATCATTTGGGTTTTAAAAAATATAAATTTACAGTATCCAATATAAGTGGCAATTTAGCGTGGCCAATCCACCTAGCCTGCACATCTTTGGGTTGTGGGGGTGAAACCCACACAAACACGGGGAGAACGTGCAAACTCCACACGGACAGTCACCCAGAGCTGGGATCGAACCCGGGACCTTGGTGCTGTGAGGCAGCAGCGCTAACCCACTGCGCCACCATGCTGCCCCACCCTGTCTTTGTTGTTGAAACTGGGACCTCGGTGCTGTGAGGCAGCAGTGCTAACCACTGTGCCACCGTGCTGCCCTTGGAGACTTGCCAGCTGACAGCTCCATCAGTTTGCTCAATATCGCATCCCGAGTGATTGTTGTAATTTCCCCAAGTTCCCATTTCCCTTCCCACCTCCCGATCTGTACCTATTACTGGAATCATTTTGGGATCTTCTATTGTGAAAATATTTGTTCATTCCATCTGCCATTTCCTTATTATCCACTATTAACTCCCCATTCTCACTCTTTAGAGCTCAACACTCTCTTCACTTACTCTCGTCCTTTTTAAATACTTGTAGAAAGTCTTGCTGCCCATTTTTACATTTCTGACCCTACTGTCCCCCTTTTCACAAATTCCCCATTTCCAAAGACTTCTCAACTGTGTCATTTCAGAGTCTCCCCTCTTCCCCAAGCATTTCAATCACGAAAGGCAACACCGGCCACTGTGAACCGGAGGATACATCTCAGATCAGCTACATTTTGGAAAAGCGGTCGGTCCTGTAACTGATACTTGTCTTTCAGAGTGGGAATGGGCACCCAAAGGTGAAAGGAACTGCCCCCCTTCTCAGGGGCACTGGGATAATGTGCTGGCTACTATAAAGTCAGTACTGGTTACTCCAATTGCATCTTTCTGTGCCAGCTCACCTTATCCATCAGCTAGAATCCTAGGATTGAATCTTTTATAAGAGGAACATCAATCTGCTGGGGATCGGAGTGGACAGAGTAATAAAAAGCAGACAACAGCTCAAAAGTACTCATGAAACACAAGTACTGAAGGGGAAAGGCTCCCACGCACAGGTGAAGAAATTCCAGCACCCAATACCTCAGACTCAATCTCATAACCAAATTCACAGGCCCTCCCCAGCTACCTGTCACTCAATCTTTGCAACAGGTGAGTGGCTCTCTACTCCACACCATCCATTCCTCTTGGCCGTTAAAGTACCTTATCAACTGGGGCCAAAAGATTGTCTCAATGCAACAAAAAGATACCATCTGATCTAGGCCACTCTCAGTTTAGTTGCTGAACAGGAATCCAGGACTGACAGCATTTATTTTTTTCCCCTGTCCTGTGAAACAGAAACTCAGGACAGTATACACAGTCAAACATTGTGTGGTTACACATCATAGTTTACAACAGCCTGTAGTGAGGTACAGTCGGTGAAGCTACATGATAGTTAAAATATAAACGATTAATTAGTCACAACATAATTTTAACTTTGCAAATACAGTTCTTACTTTTTCATTGTGAGCCACTGGTTGAACTGCAAGTCCCATTAGGTAGTTTCCAGTATTCTAGAATCAAACCCAACATTTAGTACGCGAGAGAATACAAAAACCCAGCATTTCCGCAGGTGGTTAGTAAAGCACCAGCTTTAACCCAGGACTTAAGTGTTTAGTTTCTATTTCACCTTTTCACCAGTAGACCCAGATCCAGCAGCTACTTCAACCATAATGCTCTCGTGGTTCTGAAAGGAGACAAATCATTTCATTTAAACTGTATCAAGTACAATTTACATTTATCTATCAGCTCCATCATCATTCCTACCCAAGAGCACACAGCTAGGTCACCTACTCCAAGTCCTCTAATATTCTCTGAGCAATCTGTAAAACATTTAATCCTGCCGGACAAAGCATTTGCTCGGCCCTTGTAGCTAAATGTCAATACACAAGTATGAATAATCAAAAAATAGTCTTGCTAAAGTTACAATTGGATCAATACTTTTATTCAAATCTTTTCAATTTAACAGAATAGACACTGCAATTTCCTTAGTAACCCACTTGAAGTTTAGTTATTAGATGTATAGAAAACAACCCAGAATAATTTACTCCTAATTTTTTTTATTTTTTTTAAAAGGGGCAATTTTAGCGAGTCCAATCCACCTACCCTGCACCTCTGTGGGTTGTGGGGGCGAGGTCCACACAGACACAGGGAAAATGTGCAAACTCCACATGGACAGTGACCTGGGGCCAGGATCGAACCCGGGTTCTCGGCACTGTGAGGCAGAAATGCCAACCACTGCGCTGCCCTGCCGTGCCGTGAGGCAGTAGTGCTAACCACTGCACCGCCCTGTCGCGCCACAAGGCAGTAGTGCTAACCACTGTGCTGCTCTGCCGTGCCGTGAGGCAGTAGTGCTAGCCACTGCACCGCCCTGTTGCGCCTCGAGGCAGTAGTGATAACCACTGCGCCGCCCTGCCGCGCCGTGAGGCAGTAGTGCTAACCACTGCACTGCCCTGTCGCGCCACGAGGCAGTAGTGCTAACCACTGCGCTGCCCTGTCGCGCCGTGAGGCAGTAGTGCTAACCACTGCGCCGCCCTGTCGCGCCGTGAGGCAGTAGTGCTAACCACTGCACTGCCCTGTCGCGCCACGAGGCAGTAGTGCTAACCACTGCGCTGCCCTGTCGCACCGTGAGGCAGTAGTGCTAACCACTGCACTGCCCTGCCGCGCCGTGAGGCAGTAGTGCTAACCACTGCGCTGCCCTGTCGCGCCGTGAGGCAGTAGTGCTAACCACTGCACTGCTCTGTCGCGCCGTGAGGCAGTAGTGCTAACCACTGCACTGCCCTGTCGCGCCACGAGGCAGTAGTGCTAACCACTGCGCTGCCCTGTCGCACCGTGAGGCAGTAGTGCTAACCACTGCACTGCCCTGTCGCGCCACGAGGCAGTAGTGCTAACCACTGCACTGCCCTGTCGCGCCACGAGGCAGTAGTGCTAACCACTGCGCTGCCCTGTCGCGCCGTGAGGCAGTAGTGCTAACCACTGCGCCGCCCTGTCGCGCCACGAGGCAGTAGTGCTAACCACTGCGCTGCCCTGTCGCGCCGTGAGGCAGTAGTGCTAACCACTGCGCTGCCCTGTCGCGCCACGAGGCAGTAGTGCTAACCACTGCGCTGCCCTGTCGCGCCACGAGGCAGTAGTGATAACCACTGCGCTGCCCTGCCGCCTCTTCTTCCAATTCTTCTTAATGCAATTATCAAGCTTAATCATCATTTCAATTTGTGAACAAATAAAGCAAAGTAATTAATGTAGAGAAACAAGTTAGCTATTCAAATGCAGAGAAATGCGATTTGCAAGTGTGAATTGATACACTTTGGTAGGAGGAATGAGGAACAGTATAACTGACAGTACAATTTTGAAAAGGCGTAGGAACAGAGCACAGGGAACAGAGTGGGTCATTCAGCCCTTCCCAATCTGCTCTGCGATTCAGAGTTGATCTATTTCTTTTTTGAAAAAAATATTTTTATTCAAATTTTAACATATTTTCAACAAAACCCCCCCCCTTACAGAAAAAAGAAAAACAAAGAACACATAAATAAACATCTTATAGCTATGTCACGTATTCCCCCAATATACAAGCCCCCCATTAAACGATAATAAACACAGTAGTAAATGCAAAGTACCCCCCTCCCCCCCGGGTTGCTGCTGCTGCTGTCCACCTCCTAACTCTCCGCTAGAAAGTCCAGGAACGGTTGCCACCGCCTGAAGAAACCTTGCACAGATCCTCTTAAGGCAAATTTTACCCTCTCCAGTTTAATGAACCCTGCCATGTCGCTGATCCAGACGTCCACGCTCGGGGGCCTCGCATCCTTCCACTGCAGCAGAATCCTCCGCCGGGCTACCAGGGACGCAAAGGCCAGAATACCGGCCTCTTTCGCCTCCTGCACTCCCGGCTCGTCCGATACCCCAAATAGTGCGAGCCCCCAACTCGGCTTAACCTGGGTGTTTACCATCTTAAGACACCATCCTCGCAACGCCCCTCCAGAACCCATCCAGCGTTGGGCACGCCCAGAACATGTGGGCGTGATTTGCTGGGCTCCCCGAACACCTCACACACCTGTCCTCTACTTCAAAAAACCGACTCAGCCTTGCCCCAGTCATGTGCACCCTGTGCAGAACCTTAAATTGTATCAGCCTAAGCCTGGCGCAAGAGGAAGAATTTACCCTACCCAGGTCGTCCGCCCACGTACCCTCGTCTATCTCCTCCCCCAGCTCCTCCTCCCATTTACCTTTCAGCTCCTCCACAGAGGCCTCCTCCTGCATCTCCTGGTAGATCGCCGAGACCCTGCCCTCTCCAACCCACACCCCCGAGAGCACCCTATCCTGGATCCTGAGTGCTGGAAGCAGCAGGAACTCCCTCACCTGCCGTCTTACAAACGCCCTTACCTGCATGTACCTGAAGGCATTTCCGGGGGGAGCCCAAATTTTTCCTCCAACGCCCCAAGGCTCGCAAACGTCCCATCTATAAACAGGTCCCCCATCCTTCTAATACCTGCCCTGTGCCAGCTCAGGAACCCCCCATCCATTCTCCCCGGGATAAACCGATGGTTCTCTCGGATCGGGGACCAAACCAAAGCCTCTACCTCACCCCTGTGGCATCTCCACTGCCCCCAAATTTTGAGGGTCGCCGCCACCACTGGACCCGTGATGTACCTAGTCGGCGGGAGCGGCAGCGGTGCCGTCATCAGTGCTCTCAGGCTCGTGCCCACACAGGACGCCATCTCCAGCCTCTTCCACGCCGCCCCCTCCCCCTCCATTACCCACTTGCGTATCATCACCACATTGACAGCCCAGTAGTACCCACATAGATTAGGCAACGCTAGCCCTCCTCTGTCCCTGCTCCGTTCCAGAAATACCCTTTCACACTCGGGGTCTTTTTCGCCCATACAAACCCCATGATGCTCCTGCTGACCCGCTTAAAAAAGGCCTTAGGGATCAGGATGGGGAGGCACTGGAATATAAAAAGGAACTTCGGGAGCCCCCCCCTCCCTCGCCTCATTGAAAGTCCTCACTAGTAGTGGGCCCAACAGGTCCATATACTTCCTGTAAAACTCCACCGGGAACCCATCTGGCCTTGGTGCCTTCCCCGCCTGCATACTCCCCAGCCCCTTAGTGAGCACTGAGTGCTGAATTTGGTGCATTTGAGTGCTATAGTGAGAGTTTGGTGACTGAGGGAGTATAAGGCTTCATTTTTATCTAAAGTCTAGTCTTTCTTTTATTTAGTTAATTAACTTAAAAGTTGCTGTTTGGTTTAGAAGAAGGTGAATTTTCAATCAGCTTTAAACAAAGGTTCTACTTGTAGGCACTTGCAGCTGGAGCTTGTTAATTAGTTAATTGGATTAGGCCAGTTTTCAGAGGCTAGATTCACAGTATAAAAGTGATCCCCCCACAGTGCAGACTTTGTTTGCACTGAGTGCTGAATTTGGTGCATTTGAGTGCTATAGTGAGAGTTTGGTGACTGAGGGAGTGCTGAATTTGGTGCATTTGAGCGCTATAGTGAGAGTTTGGTGACTGAGCGAGTTAGGTGAGGAGGGAGTAAGGTGCTCCTTTCATTTCCATTTCCTACATTTCTTCAAAGAGCGTGAAGGGAGCCGGAAGTTTGCAGAGAGTGCAGCTGACTGGGAGCAGAGTCGGAGGGCGGAGATCCAGTTGGTCCACAGGGCAGCTATATTCTGTAAGGTAAGAGGGGATGGAGGCTAGGCCAGTTGCATGCTCCTCCTGTAGGATGTGGGTGGTGAGGGATACCACCGGTGTCCCGCTGACTATACCTGCGGGAAGTGCACCCAACTCCAGCTCCTCAGAGACCGTGTCAGGGAACTGGAGCTGAAGCTGGATGAACTTCGGATCATCCGGGAGGCAGAGGGGGTGATAGAGAAGAGTTACAGGGAGGTAACCACACCCAAGGTACAGGACAAGAATAGCTGGGTTACAGTCAGGGGAAAAAAAACAAACAGGCAGACAGTGCAGGGATCCCTCGTGGCCGTTCCCCTTCAAAACAAGTATACCGTTTTGGATGCTGTTGGGGGGGGGGATGACCTACCGGGGGAAGGCCCTAGTGGTCAGGTCTCTGGCACTGAGTCTGGCTCTGGGGCTCAGAAGGGAAGGGGGGAGAATAGAAAAGCAATAGTTGTAGGAGATTCAATGGTTAGGGGAATAGATAGGAGATTCTGTGGTTGCGAGCGAGACTCCCGGAAGGTAGGTTGCCTCCCAGGTGCCAGGGCCAGGGATGTCTCGGATCGTGTCTTCAGGATCCTTAAGGGGGAGGGGGAGCAGCCAGAAGTCGTGGTGCACATTGGTACCAACGACGTAGGTAGGAAAAGGGGTGTGGAGGTAATAAACGAGTTTAGGGAGTTAGGCTGGAAGTTAAAAGCCAGGACAGACAGAGTTGTCATCTCTGGTTTGTTGCCGGTGCCATGTGATAGCGAGGCTAGGAATAGGGAGAGAGTGCAGTTGAACACGTGGCTGCAGGAATGGTGTAGGAGGGAGGGCTTCAGGTATTTGGATAATTGGAGCGCATTCTGGGGAAGGTGGGACCTGTACAAGCAGGACGGGTTGCATCTGAACCAGAGGAGCACCAATATCCTGGGAGGGAGGTTTTCTAGTACTCTTCGGGAGGGTTTAAACTAATTTGGCAGGGGAATGGGAACCGCATTTGTAGTCCAGCAACTAAGGTAGCCGATATTCAGGACGCCAAAGCGTGTAATGAGGCAGTGGGGAAGGGAACACTGACAAAGGAGAGTGCTTGCAGGCACGGAGATGGGTTGAAGTGTGTATACTTCAACGCAAAAAGCATCAGGAATAAGGTGGGTGAACTTAAGGCATGGATCGGTACTTGGGACTACGATGTGGTGGCCATCACGGAAACTTGGATAGAAGAGGAGCAGAAATGGTTGTTGGAGGTCCCTGGTTATAGATGTTTCAATAAGATTCGGGAGGGTGGTAAAAGAGGTGGGGGGGGTGGCATTGTTAATTAGAGATAGTATAAAAGCTGCAGAAAGGCAGTTCGAGGAGTATCAGCCTACTGAGGTAGTATGGGTTGAAGTCAGAAATAGGAAAGGAGCAGTCACCTTGTTAAGAGTTTCGTATAGGCCCCCCAATAG
This sequence comes from Scyliorhinus torazame, assembly GCF_047496885.1. Taxonomy (NCBI): domain Eukaryota; kingdom Metazoa; phylum Chordata; class Chondrichthyes; order Carcharhiniformes; family Scyliorhinidae; genus Scyliorhinus; species Scyliorhinus torazame. The sequence goes on along the minus strand of NC_092718.1, from coordinate 1,644,626 downwards.
TAGCAGAGATGTGGAGGAGCAGATTGGGAAACAGATTTTGGAAAGGTGCAGAAGTCACAGGGTAGTAGTCATGGGTGGCTTTAACTTCCCAAACATTGAGTGGAAACTCTTTAGATCAAATAGTTTGGATGGGGTGGTGTTTGTGCAGTGTGTCCAGGAAGCTTTTCTAACACAGTATGTAGATTGTCCAACCAGAGGAGGGGCAATATTGGATTTAGTACTTGGTAATGAACCAGGGCAAGTGATAGAGTTGTTAGTGGGGGAGCATTTTGGTGATAGTGACCACAATTCTGTGACTTACACTTTAGTAATGGAGAGGGATAGGTGCGTGCAACCGGGCAAGGTTTACAATTGGGGGAAGGGTAAATACGATGTTGTCAGACAAGAATTGAAGTGCATACGTTGGGAATATAGGCTGTCAGGGAAGGACACAAGTGAAATGTGGAACTTGTTCAAGGGACAGGTACTACGTGTCCTTGATATGTATGTCCCAGTCAGGCAGGGAAGAGATGGTCGAGTGAAGGAACCATGGTTGACAAGAGAGGTTGAATGTCTTGTTAAGAGGAAAAAGGTGACTTATGTAAGGCTGAGGAAACAAGGTTCAGACAGGGCATTGGAGGGATACAAGATAGCCAGGAGGGAACTGAAGAAAGGGATTAAGAGAGCTAAGAGAGGGCATGAACAATCTTTGGCGGGTAGGATCAAGGAAAACCCCAAGGCCTTTTACACATGTGAGAAATATGAGAATGACTAGAGCAAGGGTAGGTCCGATCAAGGACAGTAGCGGGAGATTGTGTATTGAGTCTGAAGAGATAGGAGAGGTCTTGAACGAGTACTTTTCTTCTGTATTTACAAATGAGAGGGGTGATATTGTTGGAGAGGACAGTGTGAAACAGGCTGGTAAGCTCGAGGAAATACTTGTTAGGAAGGAAGATGTGTTGGGCATTTTGAAAAATGTGAGGATCGACAAGTCCCCCGGGCCTGACGGGATATATCCAAGGATCCTATGGGAAGCAAGAGATGAAATTGCAGAGCCGTTGGCAATGATCTTTTCGTCCTCACTGTCAACAGGGGTGGTACCAGGGGATTGGAGAGTGGCGAATGTCGTGCCCCTGTTCAAAAAAGGGACTAGGGATAACCCTGGGAATTACAGGCCAGTTAGTCTTACTTCGGTGGTAGGCAAAGTCATGGAAAGGGTACTGAAGGATAGGATTTCTGAGCATCTGGAAAGACACTGCTTGATTAGGGATAGTCAGCACGGATTTGTGAGGGGTAGGTCTTGCCTTACAAGTCTTATTGAATTCTTTGAGGAGGTGACCAAGCATGTGGGTGAAGGTAAAGCAGTGGATGTAGTGTACATGGATTTTAGTAAGGCATTTGATAAGGTTCCCCATGGTAGGTTACTGCAGAAAGTAAGGAGGCATGGGATAGTGGGAAATTTGGCCAGTTGGATAACGAACTGGCTAACCGATAGAAGTCAGAGAGTGGTGGTGGATGGCAAATATTCAGCCTGGATCCCAGTTACCAGTGGCATACCGCAGGGATCAGTTCTGGGTCCTCTGCTGTTTGTGATTTTCATTAATGACTTGGATGAGGGAGTTGAAGGGTGGGTTAGTAAATTTGCAGACGATACGAAGATTGGTGGAGTTGTGGATAGTGAGGAGGGCTGTTGTCGGCTGCAAAGAGACATAGATAGGATGCAGAGCTGGGCTGAGAAGTGGCAGATGGAGTTTAACCCTGAAAAGTGTGAGGTTGTCCATTTTGGAAGGACAAATATGAATGCGGAATACAGGGTTAACGGTAGAGTTCTTGGCAATGTGGAGGAGCAGAGAGATCTTGGGGTCTATGTTCATACATCTTTGAAAGTTGCCACTCAAGTGGATAGAGCTGTGAAGAAGGCCTATGGTGTGCTAGCGTTCATTAACAGAGGGATTGAATTTAAGAGCCGTGAGGTGATGATGCAGCTGTACAAAACTTTGGTAAGGCCACATTTGGAGTACTGTGTACAGTTCTGGTCGCCTCATTTTAGGAAGGATGTGGAAGCTTTCGAAAAGGTGCAAAGGAGATTTACCAGGATGTTGCCTGGAATGGAGAGTAGGTCTTACGAGGAAAGGTTGAGGGTACTAGGCCTTTTCTCATTAGAACAGAGAAGGATGAGGAGCGACTTGATAGAGGTTTATAAGATGATCAGGGGAATAGATAGAGTAGACAGTCTGAGACTTTTTCCCCGGGTGGAACAAACCATTACAAGGGGACATAAATTTAAGGTGAATGGTGGAAGATATAGGGGGGATGTCAGAGGTAGGTTTTTTACTCAGACTAGTGGGGGCATGGAATGCACTGCCTGTGGAAGTAGTTGAGTCGGAAACATTAGGGACCTTCAAGCAGCTATTGGATAGGTACATGGATTATGGTAAAATGATAATGTAGATTTATTTGTTCTTAAGGACAGCACGGTAGCATTGTGGATAGCACAATTGCTTCACAGCTCCAGGATCCCAGGTTCGATTCCGGCTTGGGTCACTGTCTGTGCGGAGTCTGCACATCCTCCCCGTGTCTGCGTGGGTTTCCTCCGGGTGCTCCGGTTTCCTCCCACAGTCCAAAGACGTGCATGTTAGGTGGATTGGCCATGCTAAATTGCCCTTAGTCCAAAATTGCCCTTAGTGTTGGGTGGGGTGGGATAGGGTGGAGGTGTTGACTTTGGGTAGGGTGCTCTTTCCAAGAGCCGGTGCAGACTCAATGGGCCGAATGGTCTCCTTCTGCACTGTAAATTCAATGATAATCTATGATTAATCTAGGACAAAGGTTCGGCACAACATCGTGTTGTTCTGTGCTGTATTTTTCTATGTTCTATGTTCCTCCAGCCCTACCGGTGCCCCAAGCCCTGCCACCTGCCCCTCCTCTACCCTTGGGAGCCTCAGCCGGTCCAGAAAACGACGCATCCCCCCCCCTCCTCTGTCGGGGGCTCAGACCTATACAGCCCTTCATAGAAGTCTCTAAATACCCCATTTATTCCCACCGCACCATGTTCCCCCCTTTATCCCTAACTCGCCCAATCTCCCTCGCTGCATCCAGCTTCCGAAGCTGGTGTGCCAGCATCCGGCTCGCCTTCTCCCCGTATTCATACACCGCCCCCTGCGCCTTCCTCCACTGCACCTCCGCCTTCTTGGTGGTCAACAGGTCGAACTCGGCCTGGAGGCTTCGTCGCTCCTCGGGTAGTCCCTCCTTGGGGACCACTGCATACCTCCTATCCACCCTTAAAATCTCCCCCACCAACCTCTCCCTCTCTCTTCTCTCCTTCCCCTCCTTGTGGGTCCTAGTGGAGATTAGCTCTCCCCTAATCACCGCCTTCAGCGCCTCCCAGACCACCCCTACCTGCACCTCCCCATTATCGTTAACCTCTAGGTATCTTTCAATGCACCCCCGGATCCGCCAGCAAACCCACCTCCAGGCACCACAGCGGGCGCTGGTCCCTCTCCTCCCCTAGCTCGAGCTCCACCCAGTGCGGGTCACGGTCTGTGATGGCTATGGCCGAATACTCAGTGTTCTCCACCCTCGGGATCGGCGCCCTGCTCAAAACGAAGAAGTCAATCCGGGAGTAGGCTTTATGGCCGTGGGAAAAGAAAGAGAATTCCCTGGCCCCCCGCCTAACAAACCTCCATGGGTCCACTCCTCCCATCTGGTCCATAAACCCCCTCAGCACCTTGGCCGCCGCCGGCCTCTTTCCCGTCCTGGACCTAGAACGGTTCAATGCTGGATCCAGTACTGTGTTGAAGTCCCCCCCCATTATCAAGCTCCCTGCCTCCAGGTCCGGAATCCAGCCCAACATGCGCCGCATAAATCCAGCATCGTCCCAATTCGGGGCAGAGACATTCACTAATACCACCCACACCCCCTGCATCTTACCACTCACCATCACGTACCTACCTCCATTATCTGCCACGATGCTCAGCGCCTCAAACCACACCCGCTTCCCCACCAAAATCGCCACCCCTCGATTCTTTGCGTCCAACCTCGAGTGGAAAACCTGCCCTACCCACCCCTTTCTCAGCCTAACCTGATCTGCGACCCTCAAATGCATCTCCTGGAGCATGACCACATCTGCCTTCAGTCCCTTCAGGTGCGCGAACACACGGGCCCTCTTGACCGGCCCGTTCAGGCCTCTCACATTCCAAGTTATCAGCCGGATCAGGGGGCTGCCCGCCACCCCCTGCCGAATAGCCATCTCCCTTTCTAGGCCAGCCACGTGCCCGCGCCTCCCACACTCTCCGTTCCCCCCAAGCGGCAGACCCCCGCCTCGACACTCTCTTCAGGCTCCAGCTCCCCTTTGGCCAATGCAGCAGCAACCCAGTCCCCCCCCCCCCCCCCTTAGCTAGGTCCCCCCCTAGCTGCGTTGCTCCTCCCATAGCACTCCCGTAAGTCAGCTGACTCCTGCTGACCCCAGCCGCTCCCGCCACTCCATCGACCCCCCCAGTGTGAGAATCTCCCCCCCCCCCTCCCGCCCCTCCTGTCCATCAGCGGGTGCTCCTCTCCAGCACCACCCCTCCCCCCCCAACCCCGCCCCCTTCCCTCCCTAGTGCGGGAAAAAGGCCGCGCTTTCCACCAAGCCGGCCCCGCCCCCTCTGGCACAGCTCCCTTTCGCAGGCTGATCCCAGCTCCCCCAACTCGGACCTCCCCTCTCCCCCCCCCCCCCCCCAATGGGGCCCCCTCTTCCAACCACCGACGCCCACACTCTCACCAAACCCCCACTACGAACCATTTCACCCTACCCCACCCAGCACCCAAAAAAAACAGTACCAAACAGAACATCCCCCCCAAAACACAACAATCCCATCAATCCCTTCCCCACATCCCCTCGCAACCGACCCTCAATCAGAGTCCAACTTTCCGGCCTGGATAAAGGTCCCCGCCTCCTCCGGCGTCTCGAAGTAGTGGTGGTGGTCCTTGAAAGTGACCCACAGTCGCGCCGGCTGCAACATTCCAAATTTCACCCCCTTCCGATGCAGAGTCGCCTTAGCCCGATTGTACCCGGCCCTCTTCTTGGCCACCTCCACGCTCCAGTCCTGATACATCCGGACCTCTGCATTCTCCCACCTGCTGCTCCGCTCCTTCTTTGCCCACCTTAGGACACACTCCCTGTCCACCAAGCGGTGGAACCGCACCAGCACCGCCCGCGGCGGCTCGTTGGGCATGGGCCTCCTTGCCAGGACTTGGTGGGTCCCCTCCATCTCCAGGGGCCCCGGGAAGGCCCCCGCACCCATCAACATGTTCAGCATCGTGACCACGTATGCTCCAACATCCGACCCCTCCACTCCCTCTGGGAGACCCAGAATCCGCAGGTTCTTCCTCCTCGACCGATTCTCCATGTCCTCGAACCTTTCCTGCCATTTCTTATGCATCGCCTCGTGCGCCTCTACCTTCACCGCCAGGCCCAATATCTCGTCCTCATTCTCCGAGGCCTTTTGCCGCACCTCCCGGATCGCTGCCCCTTGGGCCCTCTGAGTCTCGAGCAGCTTGTCTATCGAAGCCTTCATCGGCTCCAACAGCTCTGCCTTCAATTCCGTGAAGCAGCGCTGGAGAAACTCCTACTGCTCTTGCGCCCACGCTACCTGGTCTCCACCTGCCGCCATCTTGGTTTTCCTCCCTTGCACTTTTCGCTGCTCCAAAACTACTTTTTTCATCGCTCCACTCCTGGTCCAATCTATACAATGCCGGGGGAATCGTACTGTCACCTTCCCACACTGGGAACCGTCGAACAAATGCCGCTGGGGGCCCTAAAAAGAGCCCAAAAGTCAGTTTCTGGCAGGAGCTGCCGAACGTGCGACTTAGCTCCGCATAGCTGCAACCGGAAGTCCAGAGTTGATCTATTCCAACACCATTTCCTGATACTATTCCCGTTTCCCTTGATGTTTATTACAGACAGAGGACAAGTCTTTCAAGGACACGTCAAGTTGGCTATTTAAAGGAAGCAGGAAGGGAGTAAAAAAGCAACAAGTTATGGTAAACCTTTATAAAACATTGGTTATGCCCCAGTTGGAGAAGTGTGTTCACTTCTAAGAACCACACTTTAGGAAGGATGTCAGGAAGGAGGGTACAGGACAAGTCAATGAGAATGGTTCCAGAAACGAGAAACTTCAGTTCAGTGGACAGTTCAGAGAAGCCGGGCTGCTCCCATCACAGAAGAGAAAATTAAAGGAAGATTCAGAGATGTTTAAAATCATAAAACAATTCTCCCCCCCCCCCACCACACCCAACAAGCTGCTGTGCTCTGAAATGTGGTGGAAGCAGATTGAGCAACAAGTTCGAAAAGGGATTCAGATAGCTACTTGAAGAGAAAAAGAAATGGCAAAACAATGTGCGATAGAAAGCAGGGACTGGAATTAATTGCATATCTGTACCAGAGTCACACCCTGGACTGACGGTCTCGCTGTGCTGTATCATTCTATGACTCAATATTGTCCACTCGTCCCTTTAATAAGTGCTAAGCATCAGAAATCAAAGTCAGACAAGAGAGGTACAGCACAGGAACAGGCCCATCGGCTCTAAAGAATTAATAAAAATGTACATTAAATAATATCGTCAGTCAAACAAATATTCCACAAGTGTTAAATCTTCAGGCACAAAATGGCAAGTAGCTATGTAGGCCTTCATCGTCAAAATCTACAGAAGTGAACTTACCTTGGTAAAGAATGGAGATATGAAAACAAAGAAAACATCGTAGATGAGCAGCAGAACCAACAAAATGACACAAGACTGTAAAACAAGGGGAGAAAGTTGACATTTTGTTAATACTTAAAGCTTTCATTTTGTGCCAAGTATTATAATGGCAGATTTAAGTTTGAATATGCTACTGAAAAAAGTATTGCCTCTTCTGATCATTGTTCACATGGGCTGTTACAGCTGGCAAATACATCCTCACTGAATTCGTTTTGAGAAACTACCATCGTATCTGAATTCCATTTGTGTCTGTCTGACTAACCAGCTTTAAATGTTGTTTGCTACCTGCCCACCAATTTCATTCCTCCTACCCAGGAGACTCCAAGTTTGTACCTTAAAGGTTTTCTGAATGTCAGTTATCTGCGTCAGTCACCACCTCCATGGCCTTTATTTGCATTCTTGAGCACAATATTCTGCTTCAAAATAAAGCTGCTTCAAATTTCATCCCCTAAGAACGTCGGGATTAGAAGTCGGCAATTCGGCCCCTCGAGCCTGCTCCGCCATTCATAGACCATAGATCATACAGTGCAGGAGGCGGCCATTCGGCCCCTCGAGCCTGCTCCGCCATTCATAGACCATAGATCATACAGTGCAGGAGGCGGCCATTCGGCCCCTCGAGTCTGCACTGCCCACATTAAGCCCTCACTTCCACCCTATTCCCTTCACCCCAATAACCCCTCCTAACATTTTTGGACACGAACGGCAATTTAGCATGGCCAATCCACCTAACCTGCCTGCACGTCTTTGGACTGTGGGAGGAAACCGGAGCACCCGGAGGAAACCCACACAGACACGGGGAGAACGTGCAGACTCCGCACAGACAGTGACCCAGCAGGGAATCGAACCTGGGACCCTGGCGCTGTGAAGCCACAGTGCTAACCACTGTGCTACCGTGCTGATCTCCTCCTGGTCTGAAATCCACCTCCCCACCTGTTCCCCAAATCCCTTTCAACCATCTATCAGAAATATATTCATCTCCCTCTTGAAACCAATTAATGATCCAGTGTTGAAGCAACATCATGGTGGTTTCCCAGTTCACTTAATTGTTGTGGAAATTGTGGGATCTGAAGATTTAAGTCACTTCTTGCTTCTTACAGGAATGTACATTTTAATGGTTGGAGCACACATTTTACATCAATTTAAAATAATTTCAATTGCACAGCAAAAACGCAATATTAATTACCATATGAAACACATAGCGTACCTTAAAATGAGGCATTTTCAGGGTCTTCATGAAGTTAAGGCAAAAGGCAACTCCAAGACAGTCATGTAGGATCCAAACCCATCTACAATGAGAATCAGTCAACTTAACAATGGTTCCATATTTAACTTGAGCACATTAACACTACAGTAGAATCCATTCCTCAACAGGCACAATAACGTTTGGGAAAGGTAAAGGCCACTGATTCTCAGGCAGGCCAGATTGCTGCAGTTGCCAGAAGAAGTTAAGAAGCCAAAGACAACCGAGGATATCAAATCTGGAAAGAGAAACGTCGAGTTCATTTAACTTTTTTGGATATAGAAAGTTACGAGAAATAATTAGTTAATAAAACCCCAGCCAGGAAAGGGTCACAACCGTGACTAACAAAAATCAAGGATTATATCAGATCAAAGTGGCGTATAAAGTGGCCAAAGAACGGTAAACCCGAGGAATGGGAGCATTTTAGGATTCTGCAACAGAGGACCAGCTAAAAGATTAACGGAAAACTGAGCCAGCTTTCCCATCTCATTGACTTGTCCTGTTCCTTTCTCCATGAGCTTATCCAGCTTCCCCTAAATGCATCTATGCTGTTCACCTTGTTGAGCGTTTCGATCCCAACAGTGTCGCCAATACTGTTGCTAATATTAATGATGTTGCTGAACCACAAGCCTTCCCTTATATCGATCAAATGACCACACAACCAGTTAGTTAGTTCAAAAGATGGTTTATTTACATACACAAGAGTTGCCTCGACATGCAAACACAATATCCACTACAAGTTAAACTACAGCTATCAGCTACAATAACCTATACTTAACTTCAGGGCAACCGGCACTGTACAAATGGATATGGCCTTTATCTGGATTTCACTTGGCTGGTTCGAAGAAAGTGGCTCTGTCTCTGCTGGGCTCATCCATCAGGTAGCGATCGTTGGTCTTGGAACTTGGCTGGCTGTTCCTGGGTGGCCCAGGCCGGATCCAAAAGAGACAGAACACATGGCTGTGTCCTCTTTTATCCCTCTGGGATTTCGCGCTCTTTGGGGCGGTCCTTAACCTTGGACCCAATAGTTCGACAGGGCTCTGATAACGGTCTTTGATTTCGGCCAATAAAGGGGCGGGTAGCTGGGCGGGTCCTCAGAGGTCATTGACCTTGGCAGTTGGGCTGAGTAAAGGGAGTGGCACCGATCAGTCTGTGGATGTACCGGTTTCTTGATTGGAGTTCTATTGTCCTGGGAAAATGGGCCATTAAAATGCAACCGAGCGGGGGGTTTCGATCAGGTCTGGTTACCTGTGTTTCAAATACACATCGGCTCTGTATCTGTCCGAGTCCTGGGTTGGTCATAATTCAAATGGTCCTTTACAGGTGGCCATCTTAGATGGCTACATCCCGTCCTCTTGATCCTGAACGCGAAGCGTGGTGGATCACACTATTGATCCCTGTTCATCCTTGGTGGCCCGGTCACCCTTGGTCAAGGCAAGGTTCTACTCTACTCTATCTTATGGTTTGGGACATTTACTTAATATTTCATTAATACATTCATAAATTAATTCATCTCTAACTACAATTTAGGTCACTATAAAACATTTAATTTATCCGCACAGTTGATCTCTAGCTAACACTATCTAAGCTACTCTCATGCTGCTGGTGAATATCAAAGAACTTCTATTCAGTACAAAATTTAAAACAGCAGCATCACATTTCTACTTAATCCTAATAAAGTTAAAGAGATACATGGTTTATTCTTAGCAGCGATTGGTACATGAATTTAATTTTGTTGAAATCCAAAGAAGGGGGCTTGGACTGTATATAATCGGGGAGCGGGAGGCTTTTGCTTGCCATTTACGGAGTCGAAGTGTCTGAATGACACTGCAGATTATTGCAATTACGATAAGGGCCTCCATGTATGAAAGGGGGTTCCATTTGGCAATGTTTTCGCACCAAGTGGGGGTCTCGATGTCTGTCTTTATGTGTGGTGTAGTGTCCGGGCTGGTGATGGCCTGTTGGGTGGTAGTGTTCGGGGCTGGTGTGGGGTTTGTAACAAAAGTCCGTTGCGCGCGCAGTTGCAGAAGTCCAGCGATGATCCAAACGCATGTCAGCAGTCCGTGTTTCATCCTGTGTTTTCTGTTTTCCGGGTAATCCTGGGGGTGCAAGCATAGTGTCTATTATTATCTTTGGTTAATATCTTGTTTTATTAGTCTTTCTCTCCTTACTCCAATTACCCATTATGATTGTCACCATGTGTGACTCCCTCAATTTTCTTTTTGAAATACCATTTTGGAGAGACAAGAAATGGAAATGTTGAAAGTACAGAGACTCTCGCAGCTTGTGGGCGCTGCTTGGGGCGGGCGGACAATTTCTTCGACCAGTCTTTTCTTTACTTGCAACCAGTGGTGGTTGAGGCTTAACTTAACCAGCCGAATTTCAGGGCGGCCAGTTTTATATATTTGTTAGCTGCAATCACATTTGGCCTGGAGTCAGTGTAGGGTGACCAAAGGAGAGGAAGGAGGAAACAAAAATGAAGTGGCATTGCTGAGGTGCATGAGAAGTGGCGGGTAAGCGCTCACAGTTTGCATGGGGAGCTAGGAGCTTGCAGCTGCTATGGGTGGTGTTCTCTTTCATATCTGGGGGCTAGTCTAGCTGGGGGTGTGGGTCTCCTGCAATCTCGGGCGAAGTGTCCTGACTGCCCACAGTTGTAGCATGACCCTAGGACACGCAAGGTGGAGCAGGCTCTCTGGTGTATTGCTCCCTTGGGTATGGTTCCCTGGGATACTGGACTTCTCCTCTACCCTCGTTTATCCATGCGGGTCCCGGACTGGTCCTAACTGGATGCATGGCGGCTTCCTGGCTATTCTGTTGTATCTGTTCCTGCAGTGACTGTTCCCATGCTCTAGATAAACGTCTCGTGTGCCTGTTCTGAGGGATCGAAGTTTACGCAAGCCTTTTTACCTGCTTCTGTCACGTGGGAGACTAAAGTGCGGGTCCATGTGGTAGTGTCTTCAGCATCTAGGTTAGCGCGGTTTAAATCCCCAAATACTGCCTTAAAATGTATCCAGAGACGGCTGGCAAAGGCAGTCGGATGTTCTCCCTTCTTTTGCCTGCAGTGATTTAAACCCTCAACTGGATCTCCTTTGTTATATCCAATGGCATCTAATATGATGGTTTTCATTTCCTGTAGGGTTCCTCCTGCTACATTTTGGGGTTCTGGCAAAGCTGATCTTACAGACTGGCTAAGGCTCATATTAGCTTTACTTCCTCTCTCTCATCTAGGCTGTACATAACCTTTTGTTGGCGCACCTCCTCAAAGAAGCTGTGCGGGTCTGCGGTGGGCTGGAATGGAATGGAATAATTTTTGTACAAGCATCCCTTAATTGGGTTGTGGATAGTGGGGTGGTGTAAACGATATCAGGCTCATCCTGATCCGATGACAAACAAAGAACAAAGAAATGTACAGCACAGGAACAGGCCCTTCGACCCTCCAAGCCCGTGCCGACCATACTGCCCGACTAAACTACAATCTTCTACACTTCCTGGGTCCGTATCCTTCGATTCCCATCCTATTCATATATTTGTCAAGATGCCCCTTAAATGTCCCTATCGTCCCTGCTTCCACTACCTCCTCCGGTAGCGAGTTCCAGGCACCCACTACCCTCTGCGTAAAAAACTTGCCTCGTACATCTACTCTAAACCTTGCCCCTCTCACCTTAAACCTATGCCCCCTAGTAATTGACCCCTCTACCCTGGGGAAAAGCCTCTGACTATCCACTCTGTCTATGCCCCTCATAATTTTGTATACCTCTATCAGGTCGCCCCTCAACCTCCTTCGTTCCAGTGAGAACAAACCGAGTTTATTCAATCGCTCCTCATAGCTTATGCCCTCCATACCAGGCAACATTCTGGTAAATCTCTTCTGCACCCTCTCTAAAGCCTCCACATCCTTCTGGTAGTGTGGCGACCAGAATTGAACACTATACTCCAAGTGTGGCCTAACTAAGGTTCTATACAGCTGCAACATGACTTGCCAATTCTTATACTCAATGCCCCGGCCAATGAAGGCAAGCATGCCGTATGCCTTCTTGACTACCTTCTCCACCTGTGTTGCCCCTTTCAATGACCTGTGGACCTGTACTCCTAGATCTCTTTGACTTTCAATACTCTTGAGGGTTCTACCATTCACTGTATATTCCCTACCTGCATTAGCCCTTCCAAAATGCATTACCTCACATTTGTCCGGATTAAACTCCATCTGCCATCTCTCCGCCCAAGTCTCCAGACAATCTAAATCCTGCTGTATCCTCAGACAGTCCTCATCGCTATCCGCAATTCCACCAACCTTTGTGTCGTCTGCAAACTTACTAATCAGACCGGTTACATTTTCCTCCAAATCATTTATATATACTACAAACAGCAAAGGTCCCAACACTGATCCCTGTGGAACACCACTGGTCACAGCCCTCCAATTAGAAAAGCATCCCTCCATCGCTACCCTCTGCCTTCTATGGCCTAGCCAGTTCTGTATCCACCTTGCCAGTTCACCCCTGATCCCGTGTGACTTCACCTTTTGTACTAGTCTACCATGAGGGACCTTGTCAAAGGCCTTACTGAAGTCCATATAGACAACATCCACTGCCCTACCTGCATCAATCATCTTAGTGACCTCCTCGAAAAACTCTATCAAGTTAGTGAGACACGACCTCCCCTTCACAAAACCGTGCTGCCTCTCACTAATACCTGCGTTGTGTGGTAACCCGATTCATGGGGGTCGAATTGTGAGTGGGGGTGTGTGCTGCCTATGCAGTCGGTGGTGCAGGTGCTTTTCTTTTTGGGGCATGGAGGACTCGATTTTGATTTCCCGTGTCCTTTATGTATTTTTGGGCGCTTTCGTTTAACTCTTGCCAATCGGGAGCATCTTCCTCATCTAAACCCTGCCCGAAAGTGTACCTGATGCCATTCTGTACGGAGAGTAGCAACTGTAACTTTTCTATCTTCTGTCGGCATTTAGCATGGTCAACGGTACTCTGTTTCTGTTCCTTGGTGGAGTTGTGGAGCGCTCTCAAAGCTGCTTTTAAATCTGCGCATTTGCTAGTTAGCTGGGCGACCTGTTGTCCTGTTTCCTCTCTTACCAGGACTGCGCGTTGTGTACCTTGGTAGGCTTTATCGTACTGGGTCTGGAAGCTACTAAGGTGAACTAGACAAGATTGATGTGCACGTTTTACATCGGCCATTTCCTTATCCTCAGCTACTAACTGTTCCCGGAGTTGCACAATTATATTCTCGCTTTCGTTACGGTTTCCCTCGTTCTTTTCTTCCTTCTCAATTAACTGTCTTCACGACCTCCTCTGTGCCTCGCAACTGTGCCAAACAGGACACTATTGCCATCGGCTTTCTGACTTTCCCTACATTTTTCTTGTGGACCTCGCTTAGGTTCTCCCACCAAGTTTGTCCTATCTTTCCTGGACCTGACTCATCATCAGCACAAAAATTCGACCAAAGGGGCCATCCTTTCCCCTTTAAGTATTTCCTTAACTCTTCCTCCCATATGGGGTATTGCTTTGCTCTGTTGGTCGCTGCAACCTCGGGTTCCTGTGGGTTCATCAATCTTTCCATTGCTTTAGTGGCCCTTACTTCTCTTATCTCTTGCTCTACTTTTAATTTGGGACAGGGGAATAAGGCGGCGATTTGAACAGCAGGTATGGCCTAAGCTATCTTCCGGCTCATAATCCCTCAATAGTTGTACACAATTCTAACGAGCTTACTTTACTCTTCTTGTTAGGTACGCATGCGGGTTAGTACACACTTCTGAAATTTGGTTATTTGGTTGATATGGGACATGCACTTGTGGTTCTTTCTCGCAATTGGATTCAAAGTTTGTGGGTTCTGTCGGAGTGACAAAGTCACTTCTAATCGAGTCCCATCAGGGTCGCCAATAATGTTGAGCGTTTCAATCCCAACAGTGTCGCCAATACTGTTGCTAATATTAATGATGTTGCTGAACCACAAGCCTTCCCTTACATCAATCAAATGACCACACAACCAGTTAGTTCAAAAGATGGTTTATTTACATACACAAGAGTTACCTCCACATGCAAACACAATATCTACTACGAGTTAAACTACACCTATCAGCTACAATAACCTATACTTAACTTCAGGGCGACCGGCACTGTGCAAATGGATAAGGCCTTTTTCTGGATTTCACTTGGCTGGTTCGAAGAAAGTGGCTCTGTCTCTGCTGGGCTCAGCAGTCAGGTAGCGATCGTTGGTCTTGATTTTGGATGGCTGTTCCTGCTGCAATTGGTTTGGTACAGGCCGGATCCAAAAGATACAGAACACATGGCTGTTCTCTCTTATCCCTCTGGGATTTTGTGCTCTTTGGGGCGGTCCTTAACCTTGGACCCAATAGTTCGACAGGGCTCTGATAACGGTCTTTGATTTCGGCCAATAAAGGGGCGGGTAGCTGGGCGGGTCCTCAGAGGTCATTGACCTTGGCAGTTGGGCTGAGTAAAGGGAGTGGCACCGATCAGTCTGTGGATGTACCGGTTGCTTGATTGGAGTTCTATTGTCCTGGGGAAATGGGCCATTAAAATGCAAACGAGCGGAGGGTTTCGATCAGGTCTGGTTACCTGTGTTTCAAATACACATCGGCTCTGTATCTGTCCGAGTCCTGGGTTGGCCATAGTTCCCATGGTCCTTTACAGGTGGCCATCTTAGATGGCTACAACCTCATCAGCCATGGTGGCAAATTCCACATTCTCACTGCTCATCGGATAATGATTTCTCCTGAATTTCCTAATTTTTTTGTGTTTTTAAAATATATTTATTGAAGAATTTGCAACATTTTTATAACAATAACAAACAAAACAATAATAACAAACCTCAACATGGTAAACTAGACATTTCCCACCCAACCCCTTCTGTACATCCCTCAACCAGATTGCACCTACATCCCCCCCCCCTTGGAATGCTGCTTCTGCCGACATTTTAATTTTCCCCGAGAAAGTCGACCAACGGCTGCCACCTCCGGGAGAACCCCAGCATTGACCCCCTCAAGGCAAACTTTATTTTCTCCAGCCTGAGAAACCCAGCCATGTCACTGACCCAGGTCCCTGCACTCGGGGGCTTCGAGTCCCTCCACATTAACAAGATCCGTCTCCGGGCTCCCAGGGAGGCAAAGGCCAGGACGTCAGCCTCTTTCGCCCTCTGAACTCCTGGATCTTCCGACACTCCAAAGATCGCCACCTCTGGACTCGGCACCACCCGCGTCCCAAGCACCTTGGACACTGCCTTGGTAAACCCCTGCCAGTATCCACCAAGCTTCGGGCATGCCCAAAACATATGGACATGGTTTGCTGGGCTTCCCATGCACCTCGCACATCTGTCTTCCACCCCAAAAAACTTGCTCATCCTCGCCGCCGTCACGTGTGCCCGGTGTACCACCTTAAACTGTATCAGACTGAGCCGGGCACATGATGAGGAATTAACCCTGCTTAGGGCATCCGCCCACAGACCCGCCTCTAACTCCCCACCTAGCTCTTTCTCCCACTTGCCCTTCAGTTCCTCCCCCGGGGTTTCCTCCGCCTCCAACAACTCCTGATAGATATCCAACACTTTCCCCTCCCCCACCCAGGAACCGGATCTGTATCCCTCGTGGCGGGTCCGCGGGAAAGCCAACACCTGAATCCTCAGAAAGTCCCGCACTTGTAAATATCTGAAACCATTCCCCGGCGGCAGCTTGAACTTATCCTCCAGCACCTTCAGGCTGGGAAAACCCCCGTCTATGAATAGATCTCCCATCCGTCTAATTCCTGCTCTCTGCCAGCTCCGGAACCCGCCATCTATCCTGCCCGGTGCGAACCTCTGATTATTGCAAATCGGGGTCCAGACTGACGCACTCTCCACCTTCTTATACCTCCTCCCATTGCCCCCAGATCCTCAGTGCCGCCGCCACCGGGCTAGTGGAGTACCGGGCTGGTGAGAACGGCAGAGGTGCCGTTACCAATGCTCCCAAACTGGTACCTTTGCATGACGCCGCCTCCATCCGCTCCCATGCCGACCCCTCCCGCATTACCCACTTCCTAATCATCGCTATATTCGCCGCAGAAGTTCGGCAGCGCCAACCCATCCTCCCTCCGACTGCGTTCCAACAACATTTTCTTCACCCGCGGGGTTTGATTCGCCCATACAAAGCCCAAAATAATCTTGTTCACCCGTTTGAAAAAGGCCTTAGGGATGAAGATGGGGAGACACTGGAAGACAAACAAAAATCTGGGGAGCACCGTCATTTTCAGGGTCTGTACCCTCCCCGCCAGCGACAGCGGGAGCATATCCCATCTTTTAAAGTCCCCTTCCATTTGCTCTCCCAGCCGGGTTAGGTTGAGCCTGTGTAATGCCTCCCATTTCCGAGCCACCTGTATTCACAGGTAGCGAAAGCACCTCTCTACCACCCTGAGTGGCAGCTCATTCAGTCTCCTCTCCTACCCCCTTGCCTGGATCACAAACTCACTTTTTCCCATGTTCAATTTGTACCCCAAGAACCTGCCAAATTCCCCCAACATAGAACATTACTGCGCAGGACAGGCCCTTCGGCCCTCGATGTTGCGCCGACCTGTGAAACCAATCTAAAGCCCATCTACACTATTCCCTTATCGTCCATATGTCTATCCAATGACCATTTGAATGCCCTTAGTGTTGGCGAGTCCACTACTGTTGCAGGCAGGGCATTCCACATACTTACTACTCACTGAGTAAAGAACCTACCTCTGACATCTGTCCTATATCTTTCTCCCCTCAATTTAAAGCTATGTCCCCTCGTGCTAGACATCACCATCCGAGGAAAAAGGCTCTCACTGTCCACCCTATCCAATCCTCTGATCATCTTGTACGCCTCAATTAAGTCACCTCTTAACCTTCTTCTCTCTAACAAAAACAGCCTCAAGTCCCTCAGCCTTTCCTCATAAGATCTTCCCTCCGTACCAGGCAACATTCTGGTAAATCTCCTCTGCACCCTTTCCATTGCTTCCACATCCTTCCTATAATGCGGCGACCAGAATTGCACGCAATACTCCAAATGCGGCCGCACCAGAGTGTTGTACAGCTGCAACATCTCATGGCTCCGAAACTCAATTCCTCTACCAATAAAAGCTAACACACCGTACGCCTTCTTAACAACCCTCTCAACCTGGGTGGCAACTTTCAGGAATCTATGTACATGGACCGGTACCGAGATCTCTCTGCTCATCCACACTGCCAAGAATCTTACCATTAGCCCAGTACTCTGTCTTCCTGTTATTCCTTCCAAAATGAATCGCCTCACCCTTTTTTGCATTAAACTCCATTTGCCACCTCTCAGCCCAGCGCTGCAGCTTATCTATGTCCCTCTGTAACTTGTAACATCCTTCCGCACTGTCCACAACTGCACCGACTTTAGTGTCATCTGCAAATTTACTCACCCATCCTTCTACGCCCTCCTCCAGGTTATTTATAAAAATGACAAACAGCAGTGGCCCCAAAACAGATCCTTGTGGTACACCACTAGTAACTGGACTCCAGTCTGAACACTTCCCATCAACCACCACCCGTTGTCTTCTTCCAGCTAGGCAATTTCTGATCCAAACTGCTAAATCACCCTGAATCCCTTGCCTCCGTATTTTCTGTAGTAGCCTACCGTGGGGAACCTTATCAAACACTTTACTGAAATCCACATACACCACATCAACTGCTTTACCCTCATCCACCTGTTTAGTCACCTTCTCAAAGAACTCAATAAGGTTTGTGAGGCGCAACCTACCCTTCACAAATCCATGTTGACTATCTCTAATCAAATTATTCCTTTCCAGATGATTATACATCCTATCTCTTATAAACCTTTCCAAGATTTTGCCCACAACAGAAGTAAGACTCACTGGTCTATAGTTACCTGCGTTGTCTCTACTCCCCTTCTTGAACAAGGGGACAACATTTGCTATCCTCCAGTTTCTGGCACTATTCCTGTAGACAAAGATGACTTAAAGATCAAAGCCAAAGGCTCAGCAATCTCCTCCCTAGCTTCCCAGAGAATCCTAGGATAAATCCCATCCGGCCCAGGGGACTTACCTATTTTCTCACTTTCCAGAATTGCTAACACCTCCTCCTTATGAACCTCAAGCCCTTCTAGTCTAGTAGCCTGAATCTCAGTATTCTCAACAACATTGTCTTTTTCCTGTGCGAATACTGACGAAAAATATTCATTTAGCACCTCTCCTATCTCCTCGGACTCCAAGCACAACTTCCCACTACTGTCCTTGACTGGCCCTACTCTTACCCTAGTCATTTGTTTATTCCTGACATATCTATAGAAAGCTTTAAGGTTATCCTTGATCCTACTTGCCAAAGACTTCTCATGTCCCCTCCTGGCTCTTCTTAGCTCTCTCTTTAGATCCTTCCTAGCTAACTTGTAACTCTCGAGCGCCATAACTGAACCTTCATGTCTCATCTTTACATAAGCCTCCTTCTTCCTCTTGACAAGTGTTTCGACTGCTTTAGTAAACCATGGTTCTCTTGCTCGACCACTTCCTCCCTGCCTGACAGGTACATACTTATCAAGGACACGCAGTAGCTGTTCCATGAACAAGCTCTGCATTTCCATTGTGCCCATCCCCTGCAGTTTTCCTCTCCATCCGATGTATCCTAAGTCTTGCCTCATCGCATCATAATTGCCTTTCCGCCAGATATAACTCATGCCCTGCGGTATATACCTATCCCTTTCCATCACTAAAGTAAATGTAATCGAATTGTGGTCACTATCACCAAAGTGCTCACCTACCTCCAAATCTAACACCTGTCCTGGTTCATTACCCAGTACCAAATCCAATATGGCCTCGCCTCTCGTTGGCCTATCTACATACTGTGTCAGGAAACCCTCCTGCACACACTGGACAAAAACGGACCCATCTAAAGTATTCGAACTATAGCGTTTCCAGTCAATATTTGGAAAATTAAAGTCCCCCATAACAACTACCCTGTTGCTTTCGCTCCTATCCAGAATCATCTTTGCAATCCTTTCCTCTACATCTCTGGAACTTTTCGGAGGCCTATAGAAAACCCCTAACAGGGTGACCCTCCTTTCCTGTTTCTAACCTCAGCCCATACTACCTCAGTAGACGAGTCCTCATCAAACGTCCTTTCTGCCACCGTAATACTGTCCTTGACTAACAATGCCACCCCTCCCTCTCTTTTACCACCTTCCCTGAGCTTACTGAAATATCTAAACCCCGGCACCTGCAACAACCATTCCTGTCACTGCTCTACCCATGTCTCCAAAATTGCCACAGCATCGAAGTCCCAGGTACCAACCCATGCCGCAAGTTCACCCACCTTATTCCGGATGCTCCTGGCATTGAAGAAGACACACTTTAAACCACCTTCCTGCCTGCCGGTACACTCCTGCAACTTTGAAACCTTACTCATGACCTCACTACTCTCAACCTCCTGTATACTGGAGCTACAATTCAAGGTCTGTGGGAGTGAAAGGTGTGCAGGTTAGGTGGATTGGCCATGATAAATTGCCCTTAAGTGTTGGGTGGAGGTGCTGACTTTGGCTAGGGTGCTCTTTCCAAGAGCCGGTGCAGACTCAATGGGCCGAATGGCCTCCTTCTGCACTGTAAATTCAATGATAATCTATGATTAATCGAGGACAAAGGTTTGGCACAACATGGTGGGCCGAAGGGCCTGTTCTGTGCTGTATTTTTCTATGTTCTGTGTCTGCATAACTTCCCCCATCCCCTCCACCGGGTCCGAGATGTATAAGAGCAGATAGTCCACGTAAAGCGAAACCCAGTGCTCCACCCCCTTCCCCGAACCAGCCCCTGCCACTTCCTTGATGGTCTCAGCGCCATAGCCAGCGGTTCTATGGCCAGAGCAAACAGCAACGGGGAGAGGGGACACCCCTGCCTCGTCCCTTGGTGTAGGTTAAAGTACCCCGACCTCAGCAGGTTCATGCGCACACTCGCTACCGACGCCTGGTAGAGCAATCGCACCCAGTCGATGAAGCCCTCACAAAACCCAAACCTTCCCAGTGTCTCCCAAAGATACTCCAACTCCACCCGATCAAAAGCCTTCTCTGCGTCCATCGCCACCACCACCTCCTCTCCTTCTGAGGGCATCATAATTATATTCAAAAGCCTCCGAATGCAAGCATTGAGCTGTCGACCCTTAACAAATCCTGTTTGGTCCTCCCCTATCACCCCCGGGACACAGTCTTCTATCCTAGTGGCCAAATTCTTAGCCAGCAGGTTGGCATCTACGTTCAAAGGAGAGATCAGCCACTTCCGGGTGCGGCTATGCAGAGCTAAGCCGCACGATTCGGCAGCTCCCGCGAACACGGGACTTTCGGGCTCGCTAGAGGAGCCCCAACGGAACTTTTTTTACAGCCAACCCGTGGGGAAGAGAGGAGAGAGGTCCCCTACTAACTTGTATGGACCGGACCCGCAGCAAAACGGCCAAAAAAGTGGCATTGGAGCAGCGGGAGAAGAGGGGGAAAATAAGCAAAATGGCGGTGGCCGGGGACAAAGAGATGCAGGAATTCATCAAGCGCTGCTTCGAGGAGCTGCGTAACGAGATGGTGGCGCCTATGTTGGCAATAATTGAAGGACTAGGGATAACCCAGAAAGCCCACGAGGTGAAGATCCAGGAGATCTAGGAAAAAGTGAGTGAGAATGAGGACGAGCTCTTGGGCCTGGCGGTGAGAGTGGAGCGGCACGAGGCGCTACACAAGACGTGGGCGGGAAGACTCGAAGACCTGGAGAACAGGTCGAGGAGAAAGAATCTGAGGATCCTGGGTCTCCCAGAAGGAGTGGAGGGGGCCGATGCCACGGCATATGCGGGCACAATGATCGGGGCGCTGATGGGCGCGGCGCCCCCCCCCCCCCCCCCCCGGCCCGAGGTTGCTGGAGCTGGATGGGGCACACCGGGTGCTGGCGAGGAAGTCCAAGGCAAATGAGCCGCCAAGGGCGATGGTGGTGAGATTTCACCGGTTTACGGACAGAGAGAGGGTCCTGAAATGGGCCAAGAAGGAACGGAGCAGCAAGTGGGACAATGCAGAGATCAGAATATACCCAGACTGGAGCGCGGAGGTCGCTAAGCGGAGAGCGGGTTTCAACCGGGCCAAAGCGGTGCTGCATCGGAAAGGAGTGAAATTCGGAATGCTGCAGCCAGCGCGACTGTGGGTTACACATAATGGCCAACACCACTACTTCGAAACGCCCGAAGAGGCGTGGACCTTTATACAAACTGAAAAGTTGGACTCTAACTGAGGGTTTGTGAGGGTGGGGGGTATGTTTTGGGGTTTGATGTGTGATGGTTGTTGTATATAGGGGGTCAATCACGCGCAGGAAATGTTATATGGGCTGGGGGAGAGAGACAAGGCACAGGAGCTGCGCCAGAGGGGGCGGGGCAGGCTCTGGAAAGCGCGGGGTTCTTTTCCTGCGCGCGGGAAGAAAGGCGGGAAGGGGAACGAAGGAACGTATATTGATTGGGAGACTCCCACACGGGGGGGGGGTCAAAGGGATGGCGGGGGAAGCCGGGGTCAGCAGGTGTCAGCTGACTTACGGGAGTGATATGCGGGGAGCAAAAAAGCTAGACAGGGGTCTAGCGGGGGGGAGGGAGGGAGGGGGGGGGGGGAAAGGGTTGCTGCTGCACTGGCCGAAAGGGAATGGGACACAGAAGAGGTGGTCAGGACGGAGATCCCCCAGCTGGGGGAACTGGAGGGTGAGGGTGACGCGGACATGGGATTGGCCCAGAAAAGGAGATGGCTAGTCGGCGGGGGGGGGGGGGGGGGGGGGGGGGGGGGGGCACTTGAAGGGACTGAAGGCAGACGTGGTCATGCTCCAAGAGACACACCTGAAGGTGGCGGACCAGGTCAGGTTAAGAAGGGGATGGGTAGGACAGGTATTTCACTCGGGACTGGACGCGAAAAATAGAAGGGTGGCAATTCTGGTGGGAAAACGGGTGTCGTTTGTGGCCAAGACTATCGTAGTGGATAATGGGAGATATGTGATGGTGAGTGGTAGGTTGCAAGGGACGTGGGTGGTGTTGGTAAATGTATACGCCCCGAACTGGGATGATGATGGATTCATGAAGCGCATGTTGGGGCGCATTCCGGACCTGGAGGCAGGAGGACTGATAATGGGAGGGGACTTCAATACAGTGC
Organism: Scyliorhinus torazame; assembly: GCF_047496885.1. Lineage (NCBI taxonomy): Eukaryota > Metazoa > Chordata > Chondrichthyes > Carcharhiniformes > Scyliorhinidae > Scyliorhinus > Scyliorhinus torazame. The sequence goes on along the minus strand of NC_092718.1, from coordinate 1,622,526 downwards.
TGGACACAGCACTGGACCGCTCCAGATCAAGGACGGGAAAGAGGCCAGCGGCAGCGAAGGTGCTCAGGGGGTTTATGGATCAGATGGGGGGTCGGGGTGGACCCATGGAGGTTTGCAAGACCGCAGGCCAGGGAATTTTCTTTCTTTTCCCACGTGCACAAGGCCTACTCCCGGATAGATTTTTGTTCTGGGCAGGGTGCTCATCCCGAGGGTGGAGGGGACGGAGCATTCGGCCATAGCCGTTTCGGACCATGCCCCGCACTGGGTGGAAATGGGGCTGGGAGAGGAGAGGGGCCAACGCCCGCTGTAGCGGATGGATGTGGGACTGCTGGCAGATGAGGTGGTGTGTGGGAAGGTGAGGGGGTGTGTGGGAAGGTGAGGGGGTGTATCGAAAGGTACTTGGAGGCCAACGACAACGGGGAGGTGCGAGTGGGGGTGGTATGGGAGGCGTTGAAGGCGGTGATCAGGGGAGAGCTAATCTCCATCAGGGCTCATGGGGAGAAGACAGAGGGCATGGAAAGGGAGAGGTTAGTGGGGGAGATTTTGTGAGTCGACAGGAGATACGCAGAGGCCCCGGAGGAAAGATTACTTGGGGAAAGGCGACGGCTCCAGACGGAGTTTGACCTGTTGACCACGGGGAAGGCAGAGGCAGGCGGCGACCTACGAGTATGGGGAAAAGGCCAGTCGGATGCTGGCACACCAGCTCCGTAAGAGGACGGCAGCGAGGGAAATAGGGGGAATCAAAGATGGAAGGGGAGCCACGGTTCAGAGTGCAACGAAAATAAACAAGGTATTCAAGGCCTTCTATGAAGAGCTGTACAGATCCCAGCCCCCAGGTGGGGAAGAGGGGATGAGACGATTCCTAAACCAACTGAGGTTCCCGAGGGTGGAGGAGCAAGAGGCGGCTGATTTGGGGGCACCAATCGGGTTGGAGGAGCTGAGTAAGGGTTTGGGGAGTATGCAGGCGGGGAAGGCCCCGGGGCTGGGCGGGTTCCCGGTGGAGTTCGATAGAAAGTATGTGGACCTGTTGGCCCCGCTACTAGTGAGGACCTTTAACGAGGCAAGAGAGGAGGGGACCCTGCCCCCTGACAATGTCGGCGGCGACAATTTCCTTGATTCTAAAGCGAGACAAGGACCCACTGCAATGTGGATCGTACAGGCCGATTTCGCTCCTCAATGTGGACGCTAAGTTATTGGCAAAAGTGCTGGCCACGAGGATTGAGGACTGTGTCCCGGGGGTGATTCATGAGGACCAGACGGGATTCGTAAAGGGCAGGCAATTAAATACTAATGTGCGGCAGCTCTTAAACGTGATAATGATGACATCGGAGGTGGGAGAGGCGGAGATAGTGGCAGCTATGGACGCGGAAAAGGCCTTTGACCAAGTAGAGTGGGAGTACCTCTGGGAGGTGTTGCGTAGGTTTGGGTTCGGGGGAGGGTTTATCAGCTGGGTTAAGCTCCTTTACAGCGCCCCGGTGGCGAGTGTAGTGACGAACCGGCGGAGGTCGGAGTACTTTCGGCTGTACCGAGAAACGAGGCAGGGGTGCCCCTTGTCCCCCCTGTTGTTTGCATTGGCGATCGAACCCTTGGCCATATCACTGAGGGAGTCTAATAAATGGAGGGGGGGGTCCGCGGGGAGAAGGGCATCGGGTGACGCTATATGCGGATGACCTGTTGCTGTACGTGGCGGACCCAATGGAGGGGATGGTGGAGGTCATGCAGACTCTGAGGGAGTTTGGGGAGTTCTCGGGCTATAAGCTCAATGTAGGGAAGAGTGAGCTATTTGTATTACAGACAGGGGACCAAGAAAGAGGGATAGGAGACCTACCGCTGAGGAGGGCGGAGGGGAGCTTTCGGTTTCTGGGGATCCAGATAGCCAGGAGTTGGGGGGCCCTACATAAACTGAATCTGACGAGGTTGGTGGACCAAATGGAGGTGGACTTCAAAAGATGGGACATGTTGCCGCTCTCGTTGGCGGGTAGAGTGCAGTCGGTCAAAATGGTGGTCCTTCCGAGGTTTCTGTTTGTGTTTCAGTGCCTTCCCATCGTGATCACCAAGGGCTTTTTCAAGAGAGTAGGCAGGAGTATTATGGGGTTTGTGTGGGCAAATAAGACCCCGAGGGTAAGGAGGGGGTTCCTGGAATGCAATAGGGATCGAGGAGGGTTGGCTCTGCCAAACCTAGGGAGCTACTACTGGGCAGCAAATGTGGCGATGATCCGCAAGTGGGTTATGGAGGGAGAGGGGGCGGCATGGAAGAGGATGGAGATGGCGTCCTGTAAAGGAACGAGCCTGGGGGCTTTGGTGACGGCACCGCTGCCGTCCCGCCGACAAAGTATACCACGAGCCCGGTGGTGGCGGCAAGGCTAAGGATCTGGGGTCAGTGGAGACGGCATAGGGGTGCAATGGGAACATCGGTGTGGTCCCCGATCAGGGGTAACCACCGGTTTGTCCCGGGGAAGATGGACGGGGGGGTTCCAGGGCTGGCATCGGGCGGGGATTAGAAGAATGGGGGACCTGTTCATTGACGGGACATTTGCGAGCCTAGGGGCACTGGAGAAGTTTGAGTTACTCCCGGGAAATGCATTTAGATATATGCAGGTGAGGGCTTTTGTGAGGCGACAGGTCAGGGAATTCCCGTTACTCCCAGCACGAGAAATTCAAGACGGTGATCTCGGGTGTATGGGTCGGGGAGGGCAAGGTTTCGGCAATACACCAGGAGATGAAAGAAGAGGGGGAAGCGCTGGTAGAAGAGTTGAAGGGTAAATGGGAGGAGGAGCTGGGGGAGGAGATCGAGGAAGGTTTGTGGGCTGATGCCCTGGGTAGGGTCAATTCCTCCTCCTCATGTGCCAGGCTCAGCCTGATACAATTTAAGGTGGTTCACAGAGCGCACTTGACGGGGGCGAGGTTGAGTAGGTTCTTTGGGGTAGAGGACAGATGTGGAAGGTGCTCAGGGAGCCCGGCGAACCATGTCCATATGTTTTGGTCATGCCCGGCACTGGAGGGGTTATGGAGAGGAGTGGCGGGAGCAATATCTCAGGTGGTGAAAGTCCGGGTCAAGCCAAGCTGGGGGCTAGCAATATTCGGAGTAGTGGATGAGCCGGGAGTGCAGGAGGCGAAAGAGGCCGGAATTCTGGCCTTTGCGTCCCTGGTAGCCCGGCGAAGGATTCATAGAATTTACAGTGCAGAAGGAGGCCATTCGGCCCATCGAGTCTGCACCAGCTCTTGGAAAGAGCACCCTACCCAAAGTCAACACCTCCACCCTATCCCCATAACCCAGTAACCCCACCCAACACTAAGGGCAATTTTGGACACTAAGGGCAATTTATCATGGCCAATCCACGTAGCGTGCACAGCTTTGGACTGTGGGAGGAAACCGGAGCACCCGGAGGAAACCCACGCACACACGGGGAGAATGTGCAGACTCCGCACAGACAGTGACCCAAGCCAGAATCGAACCTGGGACCCTGGAGCTGTGAAGCAATTGTGCTATCCACAATGCTACCGTGCTGCCCCTTTTTGCTATTGTGGAAGGAGGCGAAGCCCCCCAACCTGGAGGCCTGGATAAACAACATGGCTGGGTTCATAAAGCTGGAGAGGATTAAGTTTGCCTTGAGAGGGTCGGCGCAGGGGTTCTACAGGCGGTGGCAATCGTTCCTAGACTACCTCGCGGAGCGTTAGAGGAAGTTCGGTCAGCAGCAACCCTGGGGAGGGGGGGTGGGGGGGAAGGGAACGAGAGATTGTTTGAGGGGATGGATGAGCAAGAGATAACATGGAGGGTGGGGGAAACTGGCACGTGCGGGCGAGAGCCAGTGTATAAAGCTATGTAAATATACCATTTTGCCGTGTATATATCTTGCTCAGTGCGATTGTGTTATTTTGAGATCTGCCTATGTGACCCACATTGCTCCGGGTCTTTTTCTCGTTTAAGGATGAGCGAAATTGAGGCTGCGACATCGTGGGGGGGGGGGGGGGAGGATTCCCTTCTCTTTAGCCTCATCAAAGGTCCTCCCCAGCAGTGGGCACAACACCTCTGAGAACATCTTATAAAATTCGACCGGGTAACCGTCCGGCCCCGGAGCCTTGCCCGACTGCATGCCCTCCGGTCCTTTAACCATTTCCTCTGCCTCAATCAGGGCCCCCAGCCCCTCGACCAGGTCCTCCTCCACCCTCGGAAACCTCAACTGATCCAGGAACTGCCTCATCCCTTCCACACCAAGCGGGGGTTCCAACTGTTATAGTTTGCTATAAAATTCTTTAAAAACGTTGTTCACCCCCACTGGGTCCAAGACCATGTTACCCTCCCTATTCCTTACTGCCCCAATCTCCCTGGCCGCCTCTCTCTTCCTAAGCTGATGCGCCAGCATCCTGCTCGCCTTTTCCCCATATTCGTAGACCGCCCCCTTTGCCTTCCTCAACTGTTCCACCGCTCTCCCCGTGGTCAACAACTCAAACTCTGCGTGTAGTTTTTGCCGCTCCCTCAAGCGCCCTGCGTCCGGGGCCTCCGCATATCTCCTATCCACTCGAAGTATCTCCTCCACTAATCTCTCACTCTCTGCTCGTTCCACCTTTTCTCTACGGGACCGAATCGAAATTAGTTCCCCTGTTACAATTGCTTTCAGAGCCTCCCAAACCACCGCTGCTGATACCTCTCCCGTATTGTTTGTATCCAGGTAATTCTGGATGAACTTATTCACCCGCCCGCAGACCGCTTCGTCCGCTAACAACCCCACATCCAGTCTCCAGAGCGGGCACTGCCCTCTCTCCTCACTCAACCGCAAATCCACCCAATGCGGGGCATGATCAGAGACTGCAATCGCCGAATACTCCGTCCCCGCCACCTTCGGAATTAGCACCCTGCTTAGAACAAAAAAAAAATCAATGCGAGAGTAAACTTTATGGACATGAGAAAAAAACGAAAACTCCTTCGCCCTCGGCCGCTCGAATCTCCATGGGTTCCCCCCCCCCCAATCTGCTCCATGAAACCCCTCAACTCCTTCACCGTGGCAGGCCTCCTTCCAGTCCTGGATTTTGACCGGTCCAGACCGTGTTAAAGCCCCCCCCTCCCACCCCATGATCAGGCCGTGAGACTCGAGGTCCGGGACCTTGCCTAACACCCGTCTCATAAATCCCACATCGTCCCAGTTCGGAGCGTATACATTTACAAGCACCACCCGTACACCCTCCAGCTTCCCACTCACCATAATATATCTACCCCCCTTAGCAGCCACAATTCCTCCAGCCTTAAACGCCACCCGCTTGCTGATCAATATCGCTACCCCACAGGTCTTTGAGTCCAGCCCAGAGTGAAACACCTGACCTTTCTCAATCTCGTCTGATCAATAATCTAGAGAGATGTGTCTCCTGAAGCATTGCTAAGTCTGCCCTCAGCTCCATTAAATGTGCGAAAACACGAGCCCTTTTGACCGGCCCCTTCAAACCCCTCACATTCCACATAATCAGCCTGGACTGGGGGCTCTCCCCCCCCCCCCCCCACCCCCGCGCCGACTAGCCATAACCTTTTTGGGGGCAGCTGAGCCCGCGCCTTCCCGCTTCCCCGAGCTCCCCCACAAGCAGCAACCGCCCCCGACCTCCCTTTTGTTCCCCGATAATAGTTCCTCCCGTCAGCGAAGCAGCCTCCCCCTCCCCCCCCCCCCCCAAACAGCTGCGGAAACCTAATCCCCCAGGTCAAGCACCATCTTAGCACATGTGCACCCCCCCACCACGCTTCCAAGAGTCAGTTGACCCATGCTGACCCCGTCAGCCCCCGCCCTTGGTGTCAAACATCTGGCTCCTTATTGTTCGAACCCCTCTCCCGACATGCATAAACCATTTAAAAACATCACAGTCCCCAGTAAGTAAACAACCTCAAGTAAAAGAAATTAACATAAACCTATGCAGAAACAATCGCTTGAAACCAGACCCAACCTCCCACAGAATCGGGGTTCCCCTCCCCACTCTGCATCCAATCTCTGCAAAATCAAAGCACCCTCAAACCACCACCCCAGCCCAATACTTAACCCAGAACCACATGCAGTCTTATTTGTACCGATACAAGAATTACAAAAATTACAAACTGCCGCCACATAACTCCTTCAAGACTTAAGTGTCAAAGTAAAAGTGCCGGTCTTCGTGCGTAACCCAAAACCGCGCTGGATACAGCATCCTGAATTTCACCCCCTTCTTGAAGAGGATCGCCTTCACCCAGTTAAACTCAGCACGTCTCTTGGCCAGCTCCGCTCCCAGGTCCTGATAGATGCGCCCCTCGCTGTTGTCCCATCTGCTGCTCCACTAATGTCCAGTGATGCTGGATTGTAGTTTTAGGGTAAGGGAGAATGAGAGTATAGAGGTCAGGAGCACAGATTTGACGTCGCAGGAGGGGGCCAGTGTTCAGGTAGGTGGTTTGAAGTGTGTCTACTTCAATGCCAGGAGTATACGAAACAAGGTAGGGGAACTGGCAGCATGGGTTGGTACCTGGGACTTCGATGTTGTGGCCATTTCGGAGGCATGGATAGAGCAGGGACAGGAATGGATGTTGCAGGTTCAGGAATGGATGTTGCAGGTTCCGGGGTTTAGGTGTTTTAGTAAGCTCAGAGAAGGAGGCAAAAGAGGGGGAGGTGTGGCGCTGCTAGTCAAGAGCAGTATTACGGTGGCGGAGAGGATGCTAGATGGGGACTCTTCTTCCGAGGTAGTATGGGCTGAAGTTAGAAACAGGAAAGGAGAGGTCACCCGGTTGGGAGTTTTTTTATAGGCCTCCTAATAGTTCTAGGGATGTAGAGGAAAGGATGGCGAAGGTGATTCTGGATAAGAGCGAAAGTAACAGGGTAGTTATTATGGGAGACTTTAACTTTCCAAATATTGACTGGAAAAGATATAGTTCGAGTACAATAGATGGGTCGTTTTTTGTACAGTGTGTGCAGGAGGGTTTCCTGAAACAATATGTTGACAGGCCAACAAGAGGCGAGGCCACGTTGGATTTGGTTTTGGGTAATGAACCAGGCCAGGTGTTGGATTTGGAGGTAGGAGAGCACTTTGGGGACAGTGACCACAATTCGGTGACGTTTACATTAATGATGGAAAGGGATAAGTATACACCGCAGGGCAAGAGTTATAGCTGGGGAAAGGGCAATTATGATGCCATTAGACGTGACTTGGGGGGGATAAGGTGGAGAAGTAGGCTGCAAGTGTTGGGCACACTGGATAAGTGGGGCTTGTTCAAGGATCAGCTACTGCGTGTTCTTGATAAGTATGTACCGGTCAGACAGGGAGGAAGGCGTCGAACGAGGGAACCGTGGTTTACCAAGGAAGTGGAATCTCTTGTTAAGAGGAAGAAGGAGGCCTATGTGAAGATGAGGTGTGAAGTTTCAGTTGGGGCGATGGATAGTTACAAGGTAGCGAGGAAGGATCTAAAGAGAGAGCTAAGACGAGCAAGGAGGGGACATGAGAAGTATTTGGCAGGAAGGATCAAGGAAAACCCAAAAGCTTTCTATAGGTATGTCAGGAATAAGCGAATGACTAGGGAAAGAATAGGACCAGTCAAGGACAGGGATGGGAAATTGTGTGTGGAGTCTGAAGAGATAGGCGAGATACTAAATGAATATTTTTCATCAGTATTCACTCAGGAAAAAGATAATGTTGTGGAGGAGAATGCTGAGCCCCAGGCTAATAGAATAGATGGCATTGAGGTACGTAGGGAAGAGGTGTTGGCAATTCTGGACAGGCTGAAAATAGATAAGTCCCCGGGACCTGATGGGATTTATCCTAGGATTCTCTGGGAGGCCAGGGAAGAGATTGCTGGACCTTTGGCTTTGATTTTTATGTCATCATTGGCTCCAGGAATAGTGCCAGAGGACTGGAGGACAGCAAATGTGGTCCCTTTGTTCAAAAAGGGGAGCAGAGACAACCCCGGCAACTATAGACCAGTGAGCCTCACGCCTGTAGTGGGTAAAGTCTTGGAGGGGATTATAAGAGACAAGATTTATAATCATCTAGACAGGAATAATATGATCAGGGATAGTCAGCATGGCTTTGTGAAGGGTAGGTCATGCCTCACAAACCTTATCGAGTTCTTTGAGAAGGTGACTGAACAGGTAGACGAGGGTAGAGCAGTTGATGTGGTGTATATGGATTTCAGCAAAGCGTTTGATAAGGTTCCCCACGGTAGGCTATTGCAAAAAATACGGAGGCTGGGGATTGAGGGTGATTTAGAGATGTGGATCAGAAATTGGCTAGCTGAAAGAAGACAGAGGGTGGTGGTTGATGGGAAATGTTCAGAATGGAGTACAGTCACAAGTGGAGTACCACAAGGATCTGTTCTGGGGCCGTTGCTGTTTGTCATTTTTATCAATGACCTAGAGGAAGGCGCAGAAGGGTGGGTGAGTAAATTTGCAGATGATACTAAAGTCGGTGGTGTTGTCGATAGTGTGGAAGGATGTAGCAGGTTACAGAGGGATATAGATAAGCTGCAGAGCTGGGCTGAGAGGTGGCAAATGGAGTTTAATGTAGAGAAGTGTGAGGTGATTCACTTTGGAAGGAATAACAGGAATGCGGAATATTTGGCTAATGGTAAAGTTCTTGAAAGTGTGGATGAGCAGAGGGATCTAGGTGTCCATGTACATAGATCCCTGAAAGTTGCCACCCAGGTTGATAGGGTTGTGAAGAAGGCCTATGGAGTGTTGGCCTTTATTGGTAGAGGGATTGAGTTCCGGAGTCGGGAGGTCATGTTGCAGCTGTACAGAACTCTGGTATGGCCGCATTTGGAGTATTGCGTACAGTTCTGGTCACCGCATTATAGGAAGGACGTGGAGGCTTTGGAGCGGGTGCAGAGGAGATTTACCAGGATGTTGCCTGGTGTGGAGGGAAAATCTTATGAGGAAAGGCTGATGGACTTGAGGTTGTTTTCTTTGGAGAGAAGAAGGTTAAGAGGAGACTTAATAGAGGCATACAAAATGATCAGGGGGTTGGATAGGGTGGACAGTGAGAGCCTTCTCCCGCGGATGGATATGGCTGGCATGAGGGGACATAACTTTAAACTGAGGGGTAATAGATATAGGACAGAGGTCAGAGGTAGGTTCTTTACGCAAAGAGTAGTGAGGCCGTGGAATGCCCTACCTGCTACAGTAGTGAACTCGCCAACATTGAGGGCATTTAAAAGTTTATTGGATAAGCATATGGATGATAATGGCATAGTGTAGGTTAGATGGCTTTTGTTTCGGTGCAACATCGTGGGCCGAAGGGCCTGTACTGCGCTGTATTGTTCTATGTTCTATGTTCTATGTCCACTCCTTCTTGGCCCACCGCAAGACAAGTTCTTTGTCTGAAAATCGGTGAAAACGCACCACCATGGCCCTCAGCGGGTCGCTCGCCTTAGGCTTCCTTGCGAGGGCTCAATGCGCTCCATCCACTTCCAGGGGCCGAGAGAACGCCCCGGACCCCATCAGCGTCTCCAGCATGCTCGCCAGATATGCTCCCGCATTCGACCCCTCAACTCCTTCGGGGAGGCCAACGATCCTCAAGTTCTGCCTCCTGGACCTGTTCTCCAGGTCCTCCAACTTCTCCTGCATTCTCTTGGGTCGCACCTCTACCTTATGTTCCAGCACGGTTAGATAGTCGTCCTGGCTGGACAACTTCAGCTCAATTTCTTGTATCGCTTTCCCTTGGGCCGCATGGTTCAAAACCACGTGATCGATCGCAGCCTTGACCGGATCCAGCATTTCCTTTTTCAGCTCAGCGAAACAGTCCTTAAAGAACTTCATCTGCTGCTCCTTAGACCACTGAGCCACCGTTCCCTGGTCCTGACCCTGCGCTCCCTGGTCCTGACCCTGCGCTCCCTGGTCCTGACCCTGCGCTCCCTGGTCCTGACCCTGCGCTCCCTGGTCCTGACCCTGCGCTCCCTGGTCCTGACCCTGCGCTCCCTGGTCCTGACCCTGCGCTCCCTGGTCCTGACCCTGCGCTCCCTGGTCCTGGCCCCGCGCTCCCTGGTCCTGACCCTGCGCTCCCTGGCCCCCCGCTCCCTGGTCCTGACCCTGCGCTCCCTGGCACCCCCTCCCCGCTCCCTGGTCCTGACCCCGCGCTCCCCGGTCCTGACCCTGCGCCACGCTGCGCCGCAGTACCAGCTCCGACAGCTTCACTCTATCAAGGCTGAGTCTTTTCACACAGCCACTTCTAGTCCAATTAGCCATACATCGGAGAGGGAATCCTTCTTAATATTGTCCACTTCACCGATCTATCCCATAAAATCCGAGGAAAGTCAGGAAAAAAGTCCGAAAGTCCATCTCAGGCAGGAGCTATCGAATGAGCGACCTACTCCTCCATGGTCACCACCGGAAGTCATCATTGCCTCAGATTTATGAGTGACAATCTTATATGCATGATTTCTTGCCAAGTGCAAACATCTCTCCATCTAACCTAACAAACCCTTTCATAATTTCAAAGAAATTTCTTACGTTACCCCTTGGACTTTTTCCTCAAAGAACTTCAGCCTATCTTTCTGGATACGTACAACCTCTCAGTTCTGTCAGCATTCTAGCTTTTGGCCGTGCAGATTTTCGGGTGCCTTTGTATCCCATTAAGAGACCAGAACTGTTTGCAATACCCCTCGTGTGGTCGAACCAAAGTTCCCGACAAGTTTAATGTAACTTCTCTGCTTTTCAATTCTTTCTCCAGAAATAAACGTTCATGCTATGGATAATGGAGAACAAAGTGTTTTCTCCATCCGTCTTAAATGACTGGTGGGAATAACTGTCTCCTCCCACAAAGCAAATACTTCCCATCTGTGCTGTACTTTGGCACAGCCAATTGGTGCTGAGCATAGAGCACACCGAGTTCACATCAGATCTTGATTTGATTTATTATTGTCACATGTATCAGTATACAGTGAAAAGTGTTGTTTCTTGCCTGCTGCACAAACAATGTACACCGTACATGGGGAAGTAAAAGATACAATTAGAGGGTATGCTGGACACAGCTTGCAAGATCGGTGTTTTCAGACCTACCTGTCATCATTCCGAAACACTAGCCAGATAATAGACATTGTTATGCAGAACACAGCAAGAATCAGCAAACGAACTTCAATACTTCTTCTACGAAAAGTGAACCTGAAAGGTGAAAACGGTTACAATTTTATTCATGTTATTCTGGGTCTTTTCAATACCATGGGAACTTGTTTAAAGCACAAACGTTGGGCTAAACCCATCTGTTTTTGCTTTTAGCATTACATCTTTGTAACAATCTTCTTGCAGCTTTATAGGTATATATTTTAAAAAGAGTCCCTGCTTCTAGAATAATCTTTATCTTTCCTTTCCAGCTTGATTTAAAAAAAATTAAATTTAGAGTACCCAATTCATTTTTCCAATTAAGGGGCAATTTAGCCTGGCCAATACACCTACCCTGCGCATCTTCGGGTTGTGGAGGGGAGACCCACGCAGACGGAGAATGTGCAAACTCCACACAGACAGTGACCCGAGGCCGGGATTGAACCTGGGACCTCGGCGCCCTGAGGCTGCAGTGCTAACCATCACCGCCCCCCCCCCCCCACCCCAGCTTGATGTTTAATCCAACCAGTGCTGATTGCCTCATGCGGGCCAGAGGCACTGGAATCCATGACCAACATTTAGGGCACATGCTCTCCAGATGCTCCTATCAGTGAGCCATTGCTCCTCGGCCCAGCACAACATGGTTAGTGTTAACCCCTTCCATTGAGTAGCACAATGAACACACCCGGGGACAATATTTGATTGATGCACCAGTTTAGCTTGAACAAATGCCTGCTAACATACTCTTAGATACTAACCTGATGGTTGTAATTAAAGCACAATTTGCAGTGATGGAAGTGATGCTTTTGACAAAGTGTACTCAGAAGAACACAAGCAGAGGTGTCGGACAATGAAAAAAATCATAGCTTACTTGTACTTCCAGTGTGGGATTCTTTTCACGAGAGCAGCCAAACAGTTAAAGAGACTGACAGCTGCAGCCAAAGCAAAGATGCCGATAACCAAGTAGACTGAGGGAGAAAGGACACAGATTCGAGTTAGCTTTCCACATACATGCGGCAGGCCCAGTCTGTATTTTCTGTTTGAATTTTTAGAACTACTTCTGTGCTCAGACGAATTCATAAAGACTTTGTCAATCTTTCCACCAATTAGGTTGGTAGAGAGGCTGGAACGTTCCGGCAGCGTGCCCCCTACCGTGGGTTCCCGGCTGCAAGGGGAGCATTCAACGGGAAACTCCGCCGAGGGGCAGCACGGTAACACAGTGGTGAGCACTGTGGCTTCACAGCTCCAGGGTCCCAGGTTTGATTCCTGGCTTGGGTCAGTCTGTGCGGAGTCTGCACGTTCTCCCCGTGTCTGGTGGGTTTCCTCCGGGTGCTCCGGTTTCCTCCCACAGTCCAAAGATGTGCAGGTTAGGTGGATTGTCCATGATAAATTGCCCCTTCGTGTCCAAAAGGTTAGGTGGGGTTACTGGGTTACGAGGATAGGGTGGAGGCGTAGGCTTGGGTAGGGTGCTCTTTCGAAGGGGTGGTGCAGACTCGATGGGCTGAATGGCCTCCTTCTGCACTGTAAATTCGATGATTCTATGACAACATCGGGACCAGATGATCCCACTGCTGCACCCCGTCGCGGGAAAACACGCAGCGGATGTGCGGTAAACCCCCGCCCAGGAGTTTCGATTAAGTGCAGCTACCACATTGTTCTGGAATTGGTAAAATGAATGTGCACTGACTCACTATAATCCTCACCATTCCCAAACTAAAGACTCAGTTGTCACTGTAATTCATCAATACTCTAACTTAAACACTGTTAAAAGAATGTTTAAGAGTAAACTACATGGCTTAGATCGAAGGGAAATTAATGACACGGGGTTTTATTTTACAAGTGGATTGCCATGCACAATGTTCTCACCTAGCCACTTGTAGAAGAAATACAACAGGACAATCATTGCGGAGCAGATGATAACAAAGATCACAACCGTAACTGGAGTGAGTATGTTTCCAGTCTCCTTGGTCTTGCTCCCTTCATATACCTGGGGTCTGGACTCAGATGGTGAAGAACTTTCACTACATCCCAAAAGGAAATAAGATTGTAAACTTTTTGAAATCAGATTCTGCACTCGTCATATAAGAAACATTCGATTATACTCTCAATGACAAGAACATTTGTTAATTTCCTACAGCCAACAGACTTGTCTGACCCAATCTTAATAAAGAAACATTGGGATAAAAATGCTAAAGAAATAAAAACAGTTTTGTGTTTACTTCTGGAGGGTAGAGAAAATTCAAGAACATCTGCTCATCGTTCATCCATTAACACCCGGTAGCTGGAAAGCAAATAAACCACAGTGATCATAATCATGTCATCATAAAGGCAGCACAGTGGTTAGCGCTGCTACCTCACTGCCAGAGACCCAGGTTCAATTCCAGCCTTGGGTGACTATAGAGTCTGCACGTTCTCCCCGTGTCTGCGTGGGGTTTCTCCGGGTGCTCTGTTTTCTCCCACAGTCCAAAGATGTGCCAGTTAGGTTATGAGGATAGGACGGGGTGGACGGAGGAGTGGACATCGGTACGGTGATCATCCAAAGGATTGGTGCAGACTCAATGGGCTGAAAGGCCTTCTTCTGCACTGTAGGGATTCTATGATAACATGATAAAGTTTTATATTGGGGCGGCAAGGTGGCACAGCGGTTAACACTGCTTCCATCGCTTCTTGGCCTTCGGGCTAAGATGAGCGTGAGGTCAGGTGTAATGACTGGATCTGGTATGTCTCTCTTGTGGAGACCATGAATTGGATTCAATTTGAATTGTTTTTTGGAGCAGGCAAGGAGCTGGATTAGGGGTTTGCCCCTGTCCACACTCTGAGCCCTGGCTTTGTAACGCTGAAAAAGAAGGTTTTTAAAAAAGCACTGTTGCCTCACGGCGTCGAGGACCCAGGTTCAATCCCGGCCCCGGGTCACTGTCTGTGAGGAGTTTGCACATTCTCCCAGTGTCTGCCTGAGTCTCACCCCCACAACCCAAAGATGTGCAGGGTAGGTGGATTGGCCACGCTAAATTGCCCCTTAATTGGGAAAAATTAATTTGGTACTCTAAATTTATATTTTAAAAGTTTTACATTAAGCTTCAAAGTGATATAGTTCATTCTGAAACTAGGATCCTAATTCTGAACAAAGGAAATTATGAAAGTATGAGGGGTGAATGGATTGGGGAAATACATGAAGGTGATTTGATGGTAGACATGCAATGTATTTAAGTGCAGCAAATACACATTCCACGAAGACTCAAAAAAATGACAGGAAGGGTGGATCAACCATAGTTTTTTTTTAATTAAATATTTTATTGAAAATTTTTGGTCAACCAACACAGTACATTGTGCATCCTTTACACAATATTATAACAACACAAATAACAATGACCTATTTTATAAACAAAAAATGAATAAATAATAAATAACAAAAATGAAAACTAACCCTAATTGGCAACTGCCTTGTCACAAGTAACACTCTCCAAAAATATAATTTAACAGTCCAATATATAATTATCTGTAGCAACGACCTATACATACTATACAGTATATATTAACAACCCTGAGAGTCCTTCTGGTTCCTCCCCCTCCCCCCCCACACCCCTTCCCCCCCCCACCCCTTCCCCCCCCCACCCCTTCCCCCCCCCACCCCTTGCCCCCCCCCCCCACCCCACCCCTCCCCCCCCCCCCCCCCTTCCCCCGATCCTGGGCTGCTGCCTTCTTTTTCCCATTCCGTCTATCTTTCTGCGAGGTATTCGACGAACGGTTGCCACCGCCTGGTGAACCCTTGAGCCGACCCCCTTAGGACGAACTTAATCCGCTCTAGCTTTATAAACCCCGCCATGTCATTTATCCAGGTCTCCACCCCCGGGGGCTTGGCTTCTTTCCACATTAGCAATATCCTGCGCCTGGCTACTAGGGACGCAAAGGCCAAAACATCGGCCTCTCTCGCCTCCTGCACTCCCGGCTCTTGTGCAACCCCAAATATAGCCAACCCCAAGCTTGGTTCGACCCGGACTCCTACTACTTTTGAAAGCACCTTTGTCACCCCCATCCAAAACCCCTGTAGTGCCGGGCATGACCAAAACATATGGGTATGATTCGCTGGGCTTCTCGAGCACCTCGCACACCTATCCTCCACCCCAAAAAATTTACTCAGCCGTGCTCCAGTCATATGTGCCCTGTGTAATACCTTAAACTGAATCAGGCTTAGCCTGGCACACGAGGACGACGAGTTTACCCTGCTTAGGGCATCTGCCCACAGCCCCTCCTCGATCTCCTCCCCCAGCTCTTCTTCCCATTTCCCTTTTAGTTCATCTACCATAGTCTCCCCTTCGTCCCTCATTTCCCTATATATATCTGACACCTTACCATCCCCCACCCATGTCTTTGAGATCACTCTGTCCTGCACCTCTTGTGTCGGGAGCTGCGGGAATTCCCTCACCTGTTGCCTCGCAAAAGCCCTCAGTTGCATATACCTGAATGCATTCCCTTGGGGCAACCCATATTTCTCGGTCAGCGCTCCCAGACTCGCGAACTTCCCATCCACAAACAGATCTTTCAGTTGCGTTATTCCTGCTCTTTGCCACATTCCATATCCCCCATCCATTCCCCCCGGGGCAAACCTATGGTTGTTTCTTATCGGGGACCCCCCAAGGCTCCAGTCTTTCCCCTATGCCGTCTCCACTGTCCCCAAATCTTCAGTGTAGCCACCACCACCGGGCTTGTGGTGTAGTTCCTCGGTGAGAACGGCAATGGGGCTGTCACCATAGCCTGTAGGCTAGTCCCCCTACAGGACGCCCTCTCTAATCTCTTCCACGCCGCTCCCTCCTCCTCTCCCATCCACTTACTCACCATTGAAATATTAGCGGCCCAATAATACTCACTTAGGCTCGGTAGTGCCAGCCCCCCCCTATCCCTGCTACGCTGTAAGAATCCCTTCCTCACTCTCGGGGTCTTCCCGGCCCACACAAAACCCATGATGCTCTTTTCAATCCTTTTAAAAAAAACCTTCGTGATCACCACCGGGAGGCACTGAAACACAAAGAGGAATCTCGGGAGGACCACCATCTTAACCGCCTGCACCCTCCCTGCCATTGACAGGGATACCATATCCCATCTCTTGAAATCCTCCTCCATCTGTTCCACCAACCGCGTTAAATTTAACCTATGCAATGTGCCCCAATTCTTAGCTATCTGGACCCCCAGGTAACGAAAGTCCCTTGTTACCTTCCTCAACGGTAGGTCCTCTATTTCTCTACTCTGCTCCCCTGGATGCACCACAAACAACTCACTTTTCCCCATGTTCAATGTATACCCTGAAAAATCCCCAAACTCCCCAAGTATCCGCATTATTTCTGGCATCCCCTCCGCCGGGTCCGCCACGTATAGTAGCAAATCGTCCGCATACAAAGATACCCGGTGCTCTTCTCCTCCCCTAAGTACTCCCCTCCACTTCTTGGAACCCCTCAACGCTATCGCCAGGGGCTCAATCGCCAGTGCAAACAATAATGGGGACAGAGGGCATCCCTGCCTTGTCCTTCTATGGAGCCGAAAATATGCAGATCCCCGTCCATTCGTGACCACGCTCGCCACTGGGGCCCTATACAACAGCTGCACCCATCTAACATACCCCTCTCCAAAACCAAATCTCCTCAACACCTCCCACAAATAATCCCACTCCACTCTATCAAATGCTTTCTCGGCATCCATCGCCACTACTATCTCCGTTTCTCCCTCTGGTGGGGCCATCATCATTACCCCTAACAACCTCCGTATATTCGTGTTCAGCTGTCTCCCCTTCACAAACCCAGTTTGGTCCTCGTGGACCACCCCCGGGACACATTCCTCTATTCTCATTGCCATTACCTTGGCCAGGACCTTGGCATCTACATTTAGGAGGGAAATAGGTCTATAGGACCCGCATTGTAGCGGGTCCTTTTCCTTCTTTAAGAGAAGCGATATCGTTGCTTCAGACATAGTCGGGGGCAGTTGTCCCCTTTCCTTTGCCTCATTAAAGGTCCTCGCCAGTACCGGGGCGAGCAAGTCCACATATTTTCTATAGAATTCGACTGGGAATCCATCCGGTCCCTGGGCCTTTCCCGCCTGCATGCTCCTAATTCCTTTCACCACTTCTTCTACCTCGATCTGTGCTCCCAGTCCCACCCTTTCCTGCTCTTCCACCTTGGGAAATTCCAGCCGATCCAAGAAGCCCATCATTCTCTCCCTCCCATCCGGGGGTTGAGCTTCATATAATTTTTTATAAAATGTCTTGAACACTCCATTCACTCTCTCCGCTCCATCTCTCCTTCCTCATCCCTCACTCCCCCTATTTCCCTCGCTGCTCCCCTTTTCCTCAATTGGTGTGCCAGCAACCTGCTCGCCTTCTCCCCATATTCGTACTGTTCACCCTGTGCCTTCCTCCATTGTGCCTCTGCAGTGCCTGTAGTCAGCAAGTCAAATTCTACATGTAGCCTTTGCCTTTCCCTGTACAGTCCCCCCTCCGGTGCTTCCGCATATTGTCTGTCCACCCTCAAAAGTTCTTGCAGCAACCGCTCCCTTTCCTTACTCTCCTGTTTCCCTTTATGTGCCCTTATTGATATCAGCTCCCCTCTAACCACCGCCTTCAACGCCTCCCAGACCACTCCCACCTGGACCTCCCCATTATCATTGAGTTCCAAGTACTTTTCAATGCACCCCCTCACCCTTAGACACACCCCCTCATCTGCCATTAGTCCCATGTCCATTCTCCAGGGTGGGCGCCCTCCTGTTTCCTCACCTATCTCCAAGTCCACCCAGTGTGGAGCGTGATCCGAAATGGCTATAGCCGTATACTCCGTTCCCCTCACCTTCGGGATCAATGCCCTACCCAGCACAAAAAAGTCTATTCGCGAGTAGACTTTATGGACATAGGAGAAAAACGAGAACTCCTTACTCCTAGGTCTGCTAAATCTCCACGGGTCTACACCTCCCATCTGCTCCATAAAATCTTTAAGTACCTTGGCTGCTGCCGGCCTCCTTCCAGTCCTGGACTTCGACCTATCCAGCCCTGGTTCCAACACCGTATTAAAATCTCCCCCCATTATCAGCTTTCCCATCTCTAGGTCCGGAATGCGTCCTAGCATCCGCCTCATAAAATTGGCATCATCCCAGTTCGGGGCATATACGTTTACCAAAACCACCGTCTCCCCATGTAGTTTGCCACTCACCATCACGTATCTGCCCCCGTTATCCGCCACTATAGTCTTTGCCTCGAACATTACCCGCTGCCCCACTAATATAGCCGCCCCCCTGTTTTTCGCATCTAGCCCCGAATGAAACACCTGCCCCACCCATCCTTTGCGTAGCCTAACCTGGTCTATCAGTTTCAGGTGCGTTTCCTGTAACATAACCACATCTGCCTTAAGTTTCTTAAGGTGTGCGAGTACCCGTGCCCTCTTTATCGGCCCGTTCAGCCCTCTCACGTTCCACGTGATCAGCCGAGTTGGGGGGCTTCCTACCCCCCCCCTTGTCGATTAGCCATCACCTTTTTCCAGCTCCTCACCCGGTTCCCACGCAGCTGTATCTCCCCCAGGCGGTGCCCCCCCGCCCATCCTCTCCCATACCAGCTCCCCCCTCTCCCCAGCAGCAGCAACCCAGTAATTCCCCCCTCCCACCCCCCCCCGCTAGATCCCCCGCTAGCGTAATTACTCCCCCCATGTTGCTCCCAGAAGTCAGCAAACTCTGGTTGACCCCGGCTTCCCCCCGTGACCTCGGCTCGCACCGTGCGACGCCCCCTCCTTCCTGCTTCTCTCTTCCCGCCATGATTATCATAGCGCGGGAACCAAGCCCGCGCTTCTCCCTTGGCCCCGCCCCCAATGGCCAACGCCCCATCTCCTCCACCTCCCCTCCTCCCCCCATCACCACCTGTGGGAGAGAGAAAAGTTACCACATCGCAGGATTAGTACATAAAACCCCTCTTCGCCCCCCACATTCGCCCCACCACTTTGTTCGAACGTTCTTTTTAATAACCCGCTCATTCCAGTTTTTCTTCCACAATAAAAGTCCACGCTTCATCCGCCGTCTCAAAGTAGTGGTGCCTCCCTCGATATGTGACCCACAGTCTTGCCGGTTGCAGCATTCCAAATTTTATCTTCTTTTTATGAAGCACGCCTTGGCCCGATTAAAGCTCGCCCTCCTTCTCGCCACCTCCGCACTCCAGTCTTGATAAACGCGGATCACCGCGTTCTCCCATTTACTGCTCCGAGTTTTCTTTGCCCATCTAAGGACCATTTCTCTATCCTTAAACCGGAGGAATCTCACCACTATGGCTCTGGAAATTTCTCCTGCTCTCGGTCCTCGCGCCATCACTCGGTATGCTCCCTCCACCTCCAACGGACCCGCCGGGGCCTCCGCTCCCATTAACGAGAGCAGCATCGTGCTCACATATGCCCCGACGTCCGCTCCCTCCACACCTTCAGGAAGACCGAGAATCCTCAGGTTGTTCCTCCTTGCGTTGTTTTCCAGTGCCTCCAACCTTTCCACACATCGTTTCTGATGTGCCTCCTGCGTCTCCGTCTTCACCACCAGGCCCTGTATATCGTCCTCATTCTCGGCTGCCTTTGCCTTCACGACCCGAAGCTCCCGCTCCTGGGTCTTTTGTTCCTCCTTTAGCCCTTCGATCGCCTGTAGTATCGGGGCCAACAGCTCTTTCTTCATTTCCTTTTTGATCTCTTCCACACAGCATTTCAAGAACTCTTGTTGTTCAGGGCCCCATGTTAAACTGCCACCTTCCGACGCCATCTTGGTTTTTGCTTGCCTTCCTTGCCGCTGTTCTAAAGGATCCACTGCAATCTGGCCACTCTCTCCTCCTTTTTCCATCCGTATCCAGGGGGGATTCCCTTCTGGTTCACCGCACAGTGTTTTTAGCCGTCAAAATTGCCGTTGGGGCTCCTATCAAGAGCCCAAAAGTCCGTTTCACAGGGAGCTGCCGAAACGTGCGACTCAGCTGGTCATCGCCGCACCCGGAAGTCCCGGATCAACCATAGTTAACAAACGGTAACGATTGCAGGAGCTGAAATGAAGTCGTTTGTGAGGCTGCCAGAAAAAGCCGTAAAACCCAAGGATTGGGAGCAATTTAGAATCCAAAGGACGACCAAGAAATTGATAAAGGGAAAGAGAATGTGAATGCAAGCTAGCAAGTAACAAAGGTGGACTATAAAAGCTTTGTTAGGTATGTGAAAAGGAAAAGATTATCCAGGACATATGTGGAGAAGGCAGCACGGTAGCACAGTGGTTAGCACAGTTGCTTCACAGCTCCAGGGTCCCGGGTTCGATTCCCGGCTTGGGTCACTGTCTGTGCTGAGTCTGCATGTTCTCCCCGTGTCTGCGTGGGTTTTCTCCGGGTGCTCCGGTTTCCTCCCACACGTCCCGAAAGACGTGCTGTTAGGTGAATTGGACATTCTGAATTCTCCCTCTGTGTACCCGAACAGGCGCCGGAATGTGGCGACTAGGGGCTTTTCACAGTAACTTCATTGCAGTGTTAATGTAAGCCTACTTGTGACAATAATGAGTATTATTATTAAATGGCAGAGAAACTAAAAAATTGCTTTATGCCAGCCTTCATGAAAGAAGATTAAGAAAACCTCCCAGAAATACGAGGGAACCAAGGGATTAATGAAGATAAGGAACTAAAACAAATTAGTATTAACAAAGAGATAGCATTCGAAAAATTAATTGGATTAAAGGTTAATAACGGAGAACGACAGACCTGTTAGTGTGGTATTAGTAGAGAAAATGTTAGAATCTGCTGCCAGATGAATGTTAGATGTTGCCAGACCTGCTGAGATTTTCCAGCATTTTCTCTTTGGTTTCAGATTCCAGCATCCATAGTAATTTGCTTATATTCCCGTAACAGCCTCCCCGAACAGGCGCCGGAATGTGGCGACTAGGGGCTTTTCACAGTAACTTCATTTGAAGCCTACTTGTGACAATAAGCGATAAAAAAAATTTTTTTTTAAAAAATATTAATGAAGGATATGCTAACTAGATATTTGGAAAACAATTATACGATTGGGCAAAGTCAACAAGGATTTATGGAAGGGGAATTGATTTTACAAACTTGGGAGTTTTTGAGGACATGGGGCAGCAGGGTAGCACAGTGGTTAGCACAGTTGCTGAACAGCTCCAAGGTCCCAGGTTCGATTCCCGGCTTGGGTCACTCTGCGGTATCTGCACGTTCTCCCCGTGTCTGCGTGGGTTTCCTCCGGGTGCTCCGGTTTCCTCCCACAGTCTAACGATGTGTAGGTCAGGTGGATTGGCCAAGCTAAATTGCCCTTAGTGTCCAAAAAAGGTTAGGTGGGGTTACTGGGATAGGTTGAAAGTGTGGGCTTAAGTGGGGTGCTCTTTCCAAGGGCCATGCAGACTAGATGTGCCGAATGACCTCTTTCTATAAATTCCATGAAACCCTATGAATTACTTGTCGGGTAGATAAAGGAGACCCAGTGGTGGTATCTGGATTTTCAGAAGGCTTTCAATACAGTCCCACACAGCTTAGTGAAAAAAATTAGGGCGCATGGATTTGAGGATAACATACTGGTATGGATTGAGAATTCGTTAATAGATAGAAAACAAAATAGGAATAAATGAGCTATTGTCAGGTTGGCAGGCTGTGCCTAGTGGAGTACCGCAAAGATCAGTGCTTGGGCCACAGGTGCTCAATCTAGAATAATGATCTGGATGTGGGGACAAGATGTAATATTTCCAAATTTGCCGATGACACAAAATTAAGTGGGAATGTAAGTTGAGGAGGATGCAAGAAGGTTACTGGAGATTGGGCAGGCTTAGTGAATGGGCAAGAAAATGGCAGCTGCAATATAATGCGAATAAGTGTGAAGTTATCAACTTTGGTTGAAAAAACAAAGAAGGGAGTATTTCTGAAATGGTCAGCTTGAGCAGCACTGAGGTTCAATAGGATCTGAATGTCTTTGTTCAAAGCTGGCATACAGGTGCCGCAAGCAATTAGGGAGGCAAATGGCATGTTTGCCCTCCTCGAAAGGGGGTCTGATTACAGGAGTAAAGGTGTCTAGCTGCTGGTGAGACCACAGCTGAATTAGTGTACACAGTTTGGGCCTCCTTGTCCAAGGAATGATAGATTCCAAAGGAGTGGAAAGGAAGTTCACCAGACTAATCCCGAGGATGGGAGGATTGTTTTACAGGAGAGATTGAGGCAATCAGGACTGTATTTTCTAAAGTTTCAAAAAACGAGAAGTGATTTCATTGAAGCGTACAAAATTCTTGTGACAGGGTGAATGTGGACAGTATGTTTCCCCTGGCTGGTGTGTCCAGAATCAGGGGATATAACCCCAGAATGATGGGTAGGCTTTTTAAGACTGAGACATGGAGGAATTTCTTCACTCAGGAGGTGAATCTTTGGAATTCTCTACCCAGGAGGGCTGTGGAAGCCCAGTCGCTGAGCATGTCCAAGGCAGAAATCAACAGCTTTGTGGAGAAAATGACACCAAAGGATACGGAGATAGCACGAGCAAGTGGCTTTGAGGTAGATGATCAGCCATGTCCGAATTGAACGGTGGAGTAGGCTTGATGGACCGAATGGACTATTCTTACTCCTATTTCCCATGTTAAATGCTGCAGCAGAAAGATGGCCAGTCTGTACCGTGGTACCTCAGGTCAGATTGGAGGGGTAGGGTGGGACAGTGGGTAGGTGCCTAATGGAATAGTTAAGGCAGCAAACACACCACAAATACAGATTCAGTAAGTCACTTAATGTAGCAAAGTCAGAACAGCTGTGCAGAGCTCAACTTCCAAAACGATAAAAATCAGTCCCAAGACATTGCTGCTTCAGTTAGTCGATTGTGGTTCACGTCTCAGGCTCCGAAGTAATGAATCTCCATCAGTATTAACAGACTGAACATATGACCAATGTACATGACAAACTGCTGCTTCAGTACCTTCCATAGTCTTCCATTCCACTCCAGTAACTCCCGAGGGCAACAGTAAAAACAGCAATAATGAAGATGATCATGATGCTGTAATCGAGGGTGGGAATAGGAGGGGAATAGAGTACAGCTGAAATGTGGTCCCCGAGAATCTAGAAACAAAAAGCACAAAGAAATGAACCAGAGAGACACTGCCCACGCTATAGAACAAAGAACAATACAGCACAGGAACAGGCCCTTCGGCCCTCCAAGCCTGTACCAGTCATAATAACAACCTTTGCCAAAGCCCTCAGCACTTCCTTGTGCCGTACCCCTCTATACCCATCCTATCCATGTGTTTGTCAAGATGCCTTTTGAACGCCGTTAATGTATCTGCTTCCACAACCTCTCTCCCCCCCCCCCCTGGTGACCGACCCCTCCACCCTGGGAAAGAGTGCCTGCCCATCCACTCTATCCATGCCCCTCATAATCTTGTAGACCTCTATCAGGTCACCCCTCAACCTCACCGTTCTAATGAAAACCGTCCGAGTCTATTCAGCCTCTCCACATAGCTAACACCCTCCAGACCAGGCAACATCCTGGTAAACCTCCTCTGCACCCCCTCCAAAGCCTCCACATCCTTCTGGTAGTGTGGCGACCGGAATTGTGCGCAATATTCCAAGTGCGGCCGTACCAAGGTTCTACATAACTGTAGCATGACTTGCCAGTTTTATACTCGATGTCCAATGAAGGCAAGCATTCTGTATGCTTTCTTGACTACCTTGTCCACTTGTGTTGCAGCCTTCAAAGATCTGTGGACCTGCACGCCCAGATCTCTCTGACTTTCTATATTCCGAAGAGTTTTACCATTTACGTTTTTTTCCCCCTCTATGTTAGACCTACGAAAATGTATTACGTCACATTTGCCCGGATTAAACTCCATTTGCCATTTCTCTGCCCAAGTCTCCAACCTACCTATGTCCTGCTGTATCCTCTGACAATCCTCAACACTATCTGCCGCTCCACCACCCTTGGTGTCATCCGCGAACTTAACGGATCGCCTACATTTTCCTCCAAATCGTTTATGTGCACCACAAACAACAGAGGCCCCAGCACCGATCCCTGTGGAACACCGCTAGTCACAACCTTCCATTCAGAAAAACACCCGTTTACTGCTACCCTTTGCCTTCTGTGACCGAGCCAGTTCTGTATCCATCTTACCACCTCATCTCTGATCCAGTGCGACTTCACCTTTTGTACCAGTCTGCCATGAGGCACCTTGTCAAAGGCTTTATTGAAGTCCATGGAAATAACATCCACCACCCTCTCCATATCTATCATCTTTGTCACCTCCTCAAAAAAAAACACGACCAAGTTAGTGAGGCATGACCTCCCCTTCACAAAACCATGCTATCACTTATGACTCCATTTGTTTCCAAATGGGTATAAATCATGTCCCTGAGAATTCTCTCCAATAATTTACCTACTACCGACGGGAGGCTCACCAGCCTATAGTTTCCTGGATTTTCCCTGCTACCTTTCTTAAACAGCGGTACCACATTAGCTATTCTCCAGTCCTCTGGGATCTCACCTGTAACCTGTATACACACATAGAAGATAGGAGCAGGAGGCGTTTTGGCCCTTCGAGCCTGCTCCGCCATTCATCACGATCATGGCTGGTCATCCAACTCAATAGCCTACTCCTGCTTTCTCCCCATAGCCTTTGATCCCATTCTCCCCAAGTGCTACATCCAGCCTCCTCTTGAAATATATTCAAAGTTTTAGCATCAACTTCTTCCTGTGGTAATGAATTCCACAGGCTCACCACTCTGTGTGAAGAAATGTCTCCTTATTTCTGTCTGAAACAGCAGCACAGTTTTGTGAAGGGGAGGCCGTGTCTCACTAACTTGATAAGAGTTTTTCGGGGAGGTCACAAAGATGATTGACGCAGGTAGGGCAGTGGATGTTGTCTATATGGACTTCAGTAAGGCCGTTGACAAGGTCCCTCATGGCAGACTGGTACAAAAGGTGAAGTCACACAGGTGAGCTGGCAAGATGGATACAGAACTGGCTAGGTCATAGAAGGCAGAGAGTAGCAATGGAAGGATGCTTTTCTGATTGGAGGGCTGTTCCGCAGGGATCAGTGCTGGGACCTTTGCTGTTTGTAGTATATATAAATGATTTGGAGGAAAATGTAACTGGTCTGATTAGTAAGTTTGCAGGCGACACAAAGGTTGGTGGAATTGCGGATAGCGATGAGGACTGTCAGAGGATACAGCAGGATTTAGATTGTTTGGAGACTTGGGCGGAGAGATGGCAGATGGGAGTTTAATCGGGACAAATGTGAGGGAATGCATTTTGGGAAGTCTAATACAGGTAGGGAATATACAGTGAATGGTAGAACTCTCAAGAGTATTGACAGTCAGAGAGATCTAGGTGTACAGGTCCACAGGTCACTGAAAGGGACAACACAGGTAGAGAAGGTAGTCAAGAAGGCATACGGCATGCTTGCCTTCATTGGCCGAGGCATTGAGTATGAAAATTGGCAAGTCATGTTGCAGCTGTATAGAACCTTAGTTAGGCCGCACTTGGGAGTATAATGTTCAATTCTGGTCGCCACACTACCAGATATGGAGGCTTTAGAGAGGGTGCAGAAGAGATTTACCAGGATGTTGCCTGGTATGGAGGGCATTAGCTATGATGAGAGGTTGAATAAACTTGGTTTGTTCACATTGGAACGATGGAGGTTGAGGGGCGACCTGATAGAGGTCTACAAAATTATGAGGGACATAGACAGAGTGGATAGTCAGAGGCTTCTTCCCAGAGTAGAGGGGGCAATTACTAGGGGGCATAGGTTTAAGGTGAGAGGGGCAAGGTTTAGAGTAGATGTACGAGGCAAGTTTTTTACGCAGAGGGTAGTGGGTGCCTGGAACTCGCTACCGGAGGAGGTGGTGGAAGCAGGGACGATAGTGACATTTAAGGGACATCTTGACAAATATATGAACAGGATGGGAATAGAAGGATACGGACCCAGGAAGTGTAGAAGATTGTAGTTTAGTCGGGCAGCATGGTCGGCACGGGCTTGGAGGGCCGAAGGGCCTGTTCCTGTGCTGTACTTTTCTTTGTTCTTTGTTTGTTCTTTGAAATGGTTTACCCTGAATCCTCAGACTGAGACTCCTGGTTCTGGACACACCCATCATTGGTAACATCTTCCCTGTATCTACCCTGTCTCGTCCTGTTAGAATTTTATAAGTCTCTATGAGATACATTCCTGGAATGCAGATATTCACCTGTAGCTTTAAGTCACTTGAATTTTAAACGTTGAATCAAATTAGGGTTATTTAAACAAGATATTTTGACATAATCAGGGTCCTTTTGTGAAAGAAATGTTCCACTGCTCAGTCTTCAGAAAATCTGGCATTTAAAATGAGATGGAACGGGGGAAGAAAATAGGTCCCAGTATACCCCCTCCCCTCCCATCCCTCACTATTCCCCCTCCCGACATCCTACCCCCTCACAATCCCCCCTCGCCTCCTACCCCTCCCGACATTCGACCCCTTCACTACCCCATCCCCTCCTACCCCTCACTATCCCCCCTCCCCTCCCGACATTCTACTCCTTCACTACCCCCCTCCCCTCCCATCCTACCCCTCCCTACCCCCTTCCCCTCCTATCCTACCCTTCACTATCCCCCCTCCCCTCCCGACATCCTACCCCTCACTATCCCCCCTCCCCTCCCGACATCCTACCCCTCACTATCCCCCCTCCCCTCCCGACATTCTACCCCTCACTATCCCCCCTCCCCTCCCGACATTCTACCACTCACTACCCCCCTCCCCTCCCATCCTACTATCCCCCCTCCCATCCTACACCCTCACTGCCCCCCTCCCCTCCCATCCTAACCCTCCCTACCCCCTTCCCCTCCTATCCTACCCTTCACTATCCCCCCTCCCCTCCCGACATCCTACCCCTCACTATCCCCCCTCCCCTCCCAACATTCTACCCCTCACTACACCCCTCCCCTCCCATCCTACCCCTCACTATCCCCCCCTCCCCTCCTACCCCTCCCGACATCCTACAACCTCACTATCCCCCCTCTCCTCCCAACCTACCCCTCACTATCCCCCCTCCCCTCCGGACATCCTACCCCCTCACTATCCCCCCTCCCCTCCTACCCCTCCTGACATCCTATCCCCTCACTATATCCCCTCCTCTCCTACCCCTCCCCTCCTGACATCCTACCCCCTCACTAACCCTCCCTCCCGACATCCTACCCCCTCACTAACCCTCCTTCCCGACATCCTACCCCCCTCACTAACCCTCCTTCCCGATATCCTACCCCCTCACTAACCCTCCCTCCCGACATCCTACCCCTCTTCTTTGGGAGTTGATTAGATGCCTCAGATCTCCATTATGCTGCTCAGAGACCCATCATTTGTGGCAGAGTCTCAGGGTGCAAAATAATCAATTGAACAGTATCAACACTGATCAAACTGAACGTACACGAGATGCAGAATCAGGGCTGAATCGGTGACACCGTGGCCATTACTCTGCCCTCTGCATCAGCAATAACTCATTCAGCACAGGGTCCAAACCACACAATCCTGCTGTCATGATGCAGTAATTCACTGGTAAACGGCAATGATCCACTCAGGAACCTTTTGCAATATTTCAACTAAATGGCAGAAGGATTACAATCAAACAGTTGGATTAACAAGAAATACTGGAAACCCTCAATTTGAAATAAAAGCAGTAATCAAGAATAGGATCATAATGATAATAATCTTTATTATCACAAGTAGGCTTACATTAACACTGCAATGAAGTTACTGTGAAAATCCCCTAGTCGCCACATTCCGGCGCCTGTTCGGGTACACAGAGGGAGAATTCAGAATGTCCAATTCACCTAACAACACGTCTTTCAGGACTTGTGGGAGGAAACCGGAGCACCCGGAGGAAACCAACTGAGACACGGGGAGAACGTGCAGACTCCACACAAACAGTGACCCAAGCTGGGAATCGAACCTGGGACCCTGGAGCTGTGAAGCAACAGTGCTAACCACTATGCTACCGTGCCACCTCGGGGAATAGGGTGTACTAAATACATATTTTATAACAGAACATTTTACAATTACACACAGATCAGGGTCACAATTTTAAAAGGCGAGGTTTTGTATGAAGAAAATGAATTTGAAGATATGCCTGAATTTTGAAGCAGCAAGGATAGAAATGTTGGTAGTCGGGCAGGATACAATGCTTGGGCGTGGATACAATGCTTGGGCGTGGATACAATGCTTGGGCGTGGATACAATGCTCGGGCGTGGATACAATGCTCGGGCGTGGATACAATGCTCGGGCGTGGATACAATGCTCGGGCGTGGATACAATGCTCGGGCGTGGATACAATGCTCGGGCGTGGATACAATGCTCGGGCGTGGATACAATGCTCGGGCGTGGATACAATGCTCGGGCGTGGATACAATGCTCGGGCGTGGATACAATGCTCGGGCGTGGATACAATGCTCGGGCGTGGATACAATGCTCGGGCGTGGATACAATGCTCGGGCGTGGATACAATGCTTGGGCGTGGATACAATGCTTGGGCGTGGATGTTGAGTGGAGAATGGACGGATGTGACATAAATGGGACATTCTCGTAAACCAGACATTAAAAGTCATGAAGTGTCAAATGTACATTAACCAGGATGGGAGACTACAGTTTGAGGAGGGACCTGGAAAGCATGGTCGAAGGGTTCAACCATCAGATCATTGAATCTCTTAACGGAAAATATCAGCAACTGAAGAACTGAGAAAGCATGAGAAAAGAGAATAGAGCCTCGGGATTAGAACGTAAAACATAGGAGCAGTTAGGCCACTCGGCCCATCGAATCTGCTCCGCCATTCAATCATGGCTGATATTGTTCTCATCCCCATTCTCCTGCCTTCCCCCATAACCTCTGAACCCCTTATTAGTCAAGAACCTATCTATCTCGGTTTTAAAGACACTCAGTGATTTGACCGTCACAGCCTTCTGTGGCAGAGTTCTTGGATTAGCACTGGATTGCTCTATTGTACAGTACTGTAAACGTATGGTTCTTCACCCTCCCACTAGTACTACACTGCTTTCCAAACCATGACCTATCTTCAGCAGCTGCTGTGATGCCAGCCACTGGGAGATGTGTCAGAGGGGCCACGGGGAGATGTGTCAGAGGGGCCACGGGAAACTCTCCCCCCTTTCCTGGAGGTAGAATGCCTGACCCCAACACTCTGGAAACACTTGTCACTTCATGGAATACTGAGACAGGCTGGAGGAATAAGCCAACCCTTTAAGTAGAACACCAAGCACTTTATTTCACAGGTTGTCAGTTGTACCCTCTCAGCCTTGTTACAATCAGGTACAGAGGAAAGATTTACCTTTTTCATAGACAGTACATCATCATACAGGATGAGGGCCACGGGAATGGTGAGCTTCTGATAATCAGACTCGTTATCTGAAGGAGGAAACTGAAACCAGATCATCCATGAGTGCAGCACACAAACCAGAAGCACTACTAAACCCGTCGTCAATTAGGTAAAGGTAATGTTGCCGTAGTCCCAGATGAGCATAGGCTGCTTTCCCCTTTGAGGGGGAGAGCTGTGCTTTTTAATTCTGGCCTCTTCACCATCCCTAATTTTAGCTGCTCCACCAATGGCTGTTCCTTGTGTTCCTACTTGAAAATGAAAATCACTTATTGTCCAATGAAGTTACTGTGAAAAGCCCCTAGTCGCCACATTCCGGCGCCTGTTCGGGGAGGCTGGTACAGGAATTGAACCGTGCTGCTGGCCTTCCTTGCTCTGCTTTAAAAGCCAGCAATTTAGCCCAGTGTGCTAAACCAGCCCTATACTTTAAGACATTCTTCAGTTTTGAAAATTAAGGAGCTATCCACGACAAGATATCATTACGTAATTGGATACATCACATACAGGGAAACTCCAAGAGATTTCTCTTGTAGCCACAGTACTTGTGTGGAGTTTCAGGTCAATGTGACTGATAATGTTGAGAGTGGTGGGTGATAGTGATTGCGCTCCTGTCAAACAATAAGGGAAAGTGGTTAAACTCTCTCTTGGAGCTGGTCATCAGATGAACTTGGGATAAACAAGAGATTTGGGGCAAAAGTAGGAGACTGATCAGTCATGATCTAATAGAATAACAGAATAGGCTTGAAGGATTGTTGCTAGTTGACAAAAAAGGGGCGACAGCCAACTTGAGAGCACAAATTAACTACCCTGTATTTTACTTTCACCCAACCGAGACAATTCAGCCCAATCCCACTATGGTAATCAATCAAATCCTCGAATCTGAGGGAATTATTCCTCTAAAGTCAGGGCTGAAATGCAGTGATCAGCTCAACATGGTCACACACTCATCCATCAATCATCTGTCAGAATACTCGATTTTAACTCGAGCACAGTTACACAATATGGAGCTCTTGAAAGTTTCATATTAAAAATAAAGCTCATAACATAGAATCATTCATTTCTGAACTTACTCAGGTACTCACTATACTACTATTATTTCTACTAATATTACTACCAGTATTACTATCAGTATTTCTACCAGTATTACTATCAATATTACTTACTATACTGTCCACACTAGCAACCAGCAGAGCTTTGGCAAAATTCTTCTGGGCAATCTGGGCCTTCCTTATGAATGTGCAGTTTCCTCTCTTCACCACCACCAGGTTGTCCTTTATACCCTCTGGAGGCACATCTGTTGAGTTACAGAGGTTGGTGTTGGTCAGGTCTTTCAACTGGTACTTGGTCTACAGAGAAATATAAACACAAACAATGAACGAGTCCTCATGTTCCGAAAGTCACACAGAAGCCTGAAATTCACAGATGATGATGAGAAGACAGCAGGCTGTTGGCTAACGCACAGAGATTTATATTCAATTTGTCCTGATGCAACTGGTCATTTTTATAAATTTAGAGTACCCATTTATTTTATTTCAATTAAGGGGTAATTTAGCATGGCCAATCCACCTACCCTTCACATCTTTAGGTTGTGGGGGTGAGACCCACATAGGCACGGGGAGAATGTGCAAACTCCACACGGACAGTGACCCGGGACCGAAACCGGGTCCTCGGCGCCATGAGGCAGCAGTGCTAACCACTGTGCCACCCTGCTTTCAGTACCGACAGTCAGTTCAACAATTCCTCCTCATCAATTTTAAACCCTTCTAGTGACAGAGTTTCCGTGACCGACACAATGTCCTGGGTAGCACCTATCTCCTTGGTAAAGACAATGCAAAATATTTATTCAGTACGGTTATGGGTCAGGGTTTAGAAAACTACAAAGTATATCATGGAGTTCACCTGACCCACAATTGTTCAGCGAGTGTGGCTGGGATGAGCACCTGCCTTTCGGGTGTTATTCAACAGACTTCTTAGACACTTTTAATTAAAAAAACAAACTTTATTCTACGAATTTAGTTAACATTTCTATAACCACACACATGCAAGAATACCCCACACAGCTGCAGTAATCTATGTATAACCCTTAATGAATCCCCCTTAACTGTTCTAATTTAATAACAAGATCCAAATAAAAACCAGAACCCCCTTTTCAACGTGGCCCAGCAAACGACACTCCTACTGGTATATAACTTGGTATGGATGCTCTGGTTTCTTTCCAAACAGCAGGTTTGAATTCCTTCCAGAAAGCAGTTATCTCTTTAAGTTATCAAGCAGTCTGGAAACAGCTTTTAAAATGAAGATAGAGAAATCCTTCTTTCAACCTGTGCAGTTCAAACCAGTCTAACTCAAAACGAAAGTCAAAAGTGAAAGTAAAACTCAGTGCCACAGCCCAGCTCCAAACACACAATGACATCACTGAAGCCATGTGATATGACAAAAACATTTCTTAAAGGGACACTTGCATGACATAACATGCCCCCACAGCCTCCATGTGTAAATCCCCTTATCGGCCCCTATCCCTCCTTTTATTATTTATTTGCCAGTAGGGATTCCCCTTTGTGTCGGCTGACAGTCTTTTCTCATAATCCACTTCAATTCTCTCATGAGCTGCTTCACCTCTGCTCTGATCCTTCTCTATTCCTCTTGGTTCTCAACTGTCTTTTCTACCTGACACCTGCAATTTCAGCAAATCCTCGAGAAAGCAACAGCTCCATCAGTTACTTACAGCACTGTTCAGAGATTTGGGTATTGGCATCCACTGAGAATTGTACATGATACAATATTGCTTCACCCCCAGACTGGTGTCACTGCTGACAGCTCGGAGAATGCCCTCCTCTGCTGCAACCTGAATAAAAATCAAACATAAAACACTCATTCAGATCCCCGCACATATCCGAGCTAATATTTATAGGGGAAAGGGGGGGGGGCGACAGGGAGGGGGGGGAAGAGAGAGACCCGGGGAGGGGGGGGGGGGGGGAGACCCGGGGGGGGGGGGGGGGGGAGACCCGGGGGGGGGGGGGGGAGACCCGGGGGGGGGGGGGAGACCCGGGGGGGGGGGGGGGGGGGGGGAGACCCGGGGGGGGGGGGGGGGGAGAGACCCGGGGGGGGGGGGGGGAGACCCGGGGGGGGGGGGGGGGGGAGAGAGACCCGGGGAGGGGGGGGCGGAGACCCGGGGAGGGGGACCCGGGGGGGGGGGGGAGAGACGGGGGGGGGGGGGAGACCCGGGGGGGGGGGGGGAGAGACCGGGGGGGGGGGGGAGGACCCGGGGGGGGGGGGGGGGAGACCCGGGGGGGGGGGGGGGGGAGACCCGGGGGGGGGGGGGGGGGAGACCCGGGGGGGGGGGGTACGCTCACACCGCCCCCGGACCCCGCGGTCCGTACCTGACACGCCCGCAGCAGCAACAGCCCGAGGGCCGCTCCCCGCCACCCCGGACCCGGCGCCCATTACTCCGCCGTACACACTGCGCAGGCGCGCTTCCGACTGGGACTCTGCGCAGGCGCAAACACCAGTTGGCAGCCCGTCACTTCCTGCTTTGTTACGTCATCGATCTGACAGCGCCCCCGGGTGGCGGGGAGGAGCAATGACAGTGAATGATCACAGCTCCCCCGGGTGGCAGGGAGGAGCAGTGACAGTGAATGATCACAGCGCCCCCGGGTGGCGGGGAGGAGCAGTGACAGTGAATGATCACAGCGCCCCCGGCTGGCGGGGAGGAGCAGTGACAGTGAATGATCACAGCGCCCCCGGGTGGCGGGGAGGAGCAGTGACAGTGAATGATCACAGCGCCCCCGGGTGGCGGGGAGGAGCAGTGACAGTGAATGATCACAGCGCCCCCTGGTGGAGGGGAGGAACACTGACAGTGAATGATCACAGCGCCCCCGGGTGGCGGGGAGGAGCAGTGACAGAGAATGAT
Organism: Scyliorhinus torazame; assembly: GCF_047496885.1. Taxonomy (NCBI): domain Eukaryota; kingdom Metazoa; phylum Chordata; class Chondrichthyes; order Carcharhiniformes; family Scyliorhinidae; genus Scyliorhinus; species Scyliorhinus torazame. Next base: position 1,589,234 of record NC_092718.1, on the reverse strand, counting down.
CAGAGCGCCCCCGGGTGGCGGGGAGGAGCAGTGACAGTGAATGATCACAGCGCGCCCGGGTGGCGGGGAGGAGCAGTGACAGTGACTGATCACAGCGCCCCCGGGCGGCAGGAGGAGCACTCACAGTGAATGATCACAGCGCCCCTGGGTGGCGGGGAGGAGCAGTGAGAGTGAATGATCACAGCGCCCCCGGGTGGCGGGGAGGAGCAGTGACAGTGACTGATCACAGCGCCCCCGGGCGGCAGGAGGAGCACTCACAGTGAATGATCACAGCGCCCCTGGGTGGCGGGGAGGAGCAGTGAGAGTGAATGATCACAGCGCCCCCGGGTGGCGGGGAGGAGCAGTGACAGTGAATGATCACAGCGCCCCCGGGTGGCAGGGAGGAGCAGTGACAGTGAATGATCACAGCGCCCCCAGTGGCGGGGAGGAGCAGTGACAGTGAATGATCACAGCGCCCGGGTGGCGGGGAGGAGCAGTGACAGTGAATGATCACAAAGAACAAAGAGACAGCACGGTAGCATTGTGGATAGCACAATTGCATCACAGCTCCAGGGTCCCAGGTTCGATTCTGGCTTGGGTCACTGTCTGTGCGGAGTCTGCACATCCTCCCCGTGTGTGCGTGGGTTTCCTCCGGGTGCTCCGGTTTCCTCCCACAGTCCAAAGATGTGCGGGTTAGGTGGATTGGCCATGATAAATTGCCCTTAGTGTCCAAAATTGCCTTTAGTGTTGGGTGGGGTTACTGGGTTATGGGGATAGGGTGGCGGTGTGGACCTTGGGTAGGGTGCTCTTTCCAAGAGCCGGTGCAGACTCGATGGGCCGAATGGCCTCCTTCTGCACTGTAAATTCTATGATAATCTATGAAAAGAAAGAAATGTACAGCACAGGAACAGGCCCGTCGGCCCTCCAAGCCCGTGCCGACCATGCTGCCCGTCTAAACTAAAATCTTCTACAATTCCTGGGTCCGTATCCCTCTATTCCCATCCTATTCATGTATTTGTCAAGATGCCCCTTAAATGTCCCTATCGTCCCTGCTTCCACCTCCTCCTCCGGCAGCGGGTTCCAGGCACCCACTACCCTCTGTGTAAAAAACTTGCCTCGTACATCTCCTCTAAACCTTGCCCCTTGCACCTTATACCTATGCCCCCTAGTAATTGACCCCTCTACCCCGGGGAAAAGTCTCTGACTATCCACTCTGTCTATGCCCCTCATAATTTTGTAGACCTCTATCAGGTCTCCCCTCAACCTCCGTCGTTCCAGTGAGAACAAACTGAGTTTATTCAACCGCTCCTCATAGCTAATGCCCTCCATACCAGGCAACATTCTGGTAAATCTCTTCTGCACCCTCTCTAAAGCCTCCACATCCTTCTGGTAGTGTGGCGACCAGAATTGAACACTATACTCCAAGTGTGACCTAACTAAGGTTCTATACAGCTGCAACATGACTTGCCAATTCTTATACTCAATGCCCCGGCCAATGAAGGCAAGCATGCCGTATGCCTTCTTGACTACCTTCTCCACCTGTGTTGCCCCTTTCAGTGACCTGTGGACCTGTACTCCTAGATCTCTCTGACTGTCAATACTCTTGAGGGTTCTACCATTCACTGTATATTCCCTACCTGCATTAGACCTTCCAAAATGCATAACCTCACATTTGTCCGGATTAAACTCCATCTGCCATCTCTCCGCCCAAGTCTCCAATCGATCTAAATCCTGCTGTATCCTCTGACAGTCCTCATCGCTATCCGCAATTCCACCAACCTTTGTGTCGTCTGCAAACTTACTAATCAGACCGGTTGCATTTTCCTCCAGATCATTTATATATACTACGAACAGCAAAGGTCCCAGCACTGATCCCTGCGGAACACCACTAGTCACAGCCCTCCAATTAGAAAACCACCCTTCCATTGCTGATCTCTGCCTTCTATGACCTAGCCAGTTCTGTATCCATCTTGCCAGCTCACCTCTGATCCCGTGTGACTTCATCTTTTGTACCAGTTTGCCATGAGGGACCTGGTCAAAGGCCTTACTGAAGTCCATATAGACAACATCCACTGCCCTACCTGCATCAATCATCTTTGTGACCTCTTCGAAAAACTCTATCCAGTTAGTGAGATACGACCTCCCCTTCACAAAACCGTGCTGCCTCTCGCTCATACGTCCATTTGCTTCCAAATGGGAGTAGATCTTGTCTCGAAGAATTCTCTCCAGTAATTTCCCTACCACTGATGTAAGGCTCACCGGCCTGTAGTTCCCTGGATTATCCTTGCTGCCCTTCTTAAACAAAGGAACAATATTGGCTATTCGCCAGTCCTCCGGGACGTCACCTGAAGACAGTGAGGATCCAAAGATTTCTGTCAAGGCCTCAGCAATTTCTTCTCTAGCTTCCTTCAGTATTCTGGGGTAGATCCCATCAGGCCCTGGGGACTTATCTACCTTAATATTTTTCAAGACACCCAACACCTCATCTTTTTGGATCTCAATGTGACCCAGGCTATCTACACACCCTTCTCCAGACTCAACATCTATCAATTCCTTCTCTATGGTGAATACTGATGCAAAGTGTTCATTTAGTACCTCGTCCATTTCCTCTGGCTCCATACATAGATTCCCTTGCCCATCTTTCAGTGGGCCAACCCTTTCCCTGGCTACCCTCTTGCTTTTTTTTTAATAAATATTTTATTGAAAATTTTTGGTCAACCAACACAGTACATTGTGCATCTTTTACACAATATTATAACAACACAAATAACAATGACCTATTTTATATAAACAAAAAATGAATAAATATTAAATAACAAAAATGAAAACTAGCCCTAATTGGCAACTGCCTTGTCACAAGTTACACCCCCCCCCGCCCACCCCCCCCCCCCCCCACCCCTCCCCCCCCCCCCAAAATCCTGGGCTGCTGCTGCTGCCTTCTTTTCCCATTCCATCTATCTATCCGCAATTCGACGAACGGTTGCCACCGCCTGGCGAACCCTTGAGCCGACCCCCTTAGGACGAACTTAATCCGCTCTAGCTTTATAAACCCCGCCATGTCATTTATCCAGGTCTCCACCCCCGGGGGCTTGGCTTCTTTCCACATTAGCAATATCCTGCGCCGGGCTACTAGGGACGCAAAGGCCAAAACATCGGCCTCTCTCGCCTCCTGCACTCCCGGCTCTTGTGCAACCCCAAATATAGCCAACCCCCAGCTTGGTTCGACCCGGACCCCCACTACTTTTGAAAGCACCTTTGTCACCCCCATCCAAAACCCCCGTAGTGCCGGGCATGACCAAAACATATGGGTATGATTCGCTGGGCTTCTCGAGCACCTCGCACACCTATCCTCCACCCCAAAAAATTTACTGAGCCGCGCTCCAGTCATATGCGCCCTGTGTAATACCTTAAACTGAATCAGGCTTAGCCTGGCACACGAGGACGACGAGTTTACCCTACTTAGGGCATCTGCCCACAGCCCCTCCTCGATCTCCTCCCCCAGCTCTTCTTCCCATTTCCCTTTTAGTTCATCTACCATAGTCTCCCTTCGTCCCTCATTTCCCTATATATATCTGACACCTTACCATCCCCCACCCATGTCTTTGAGATCACTCTGTCCTGCACCTCTTGTGTCGGGAGCTGCGGAAATTCCCTCACCTGTTGCCTCGCAAAAGCCCTCAGTTGCATATACCTGAATGCATTCCCTTGGGGCAACCCATATTTCTCGGTCAGCGCTCCCAGACTCGCGAACTTCCCATCCACAAATAGATCTTTCAGTTGCATTATTCCTGCTCTTTGCCACATTCCATATCCCCCATCCATTCCCCCCGGGGCAAACCTATGGTTGTTTCTTATCGGGGACCCCCCCAAGGCTCCAATCTTTCCCCTATGCCGTCTCCACTGTCCCCAAATCTTCAGTGTAGCTACCACCACCGGGCTTGTGGTGTAGTTCCTCGGTGAGAATGGCAATGGGGCTGTCACCATAGCCTGTCGGCTAGGCCCCCTACAGGACGCCCTCTCTAATCTCTTCCACGCCGCTCCCTCCTCCTCTCCCATCCACTTACTCACCATTGAAATATTAGCGGCCCAATAATACTCACTTAGGCTCGGTAGTGCCAGCCCCCCTGTAGAAGCCAGGTATTTCGAATACAACTAGTATAGGTAAAAGATAGCTGTTTAAGCATAAATGTTGAGCCCCACTTTTAATACCCATTTATACAGCATAATTCACTTGTACTGAAGTCCGTTGTTCTGGCAAATGCATATTTTCAAAGACAGTGTGACATTAAAAATCCAAACTTGAAACAGATTTGCAAGATGCAAAATCCAAACTTGAGCATTATGATGAAATTAAAACAGATTTGCAAGTTGCAAAATCCAAACTTGAGCATTATGATGAAATTAAAACAGATTTGCAAGATGCAAAATCCAAACTTGAGCATTCTGATGAAATTAAAACAGAATTGCAAGCTGCAAAGTCCAAACTTGAGCATTATGATGAAATTAAAATAGATTTGCAAGTTGCAAAATCCAAACTTGAGCATTATGATGAAATTAAAACAGAATTGCAAGATGCAAAATCCAAACTTGAGCATTCTGATGAAATTAAAACAGATTTGCAAGTTGCAAAATCCAAACTTGAGCATTATGATGAAATTAAAACAGATTTGCAAGATGCAAAATCCAAACTTGAAACAGAATTGCAAGTTGCAAAATCCAAACTTGAGCATTATAATGAAATTAAAACAGAATTGCAAGATGCAAAATCCAAACTTGAAACAGAATTGCAAGATGCAAAATCCAAACTTGAGCATTATGATGAAATTAAAACAGAATTGCAAGATGCAAAATCCAAACTTGAAACAGATTTGCAAGATGCAAAATCCAAACTTGAGCATTCTGATGAAATTAAAACAGGTTTGCAAGTTGCAAAATCCAAACTTGAGCATTATGATGAAATTAAAACAGAATTGCAAGCTGCAAAGTCCAAACTTGAGCATTATGATGAAATTAAAATAGATTTGCAAGTTGCAAAATCCAAACTTGAGCATTATGATGAAATTAAAACAGAATTGCAAGATGCAAAATCCAAACTTGAAACAGATTTGCAAGATGCAAAATCCAAACTTGAGCATTATGATGAAATTAAAACAGAATTGCAAGATGCAAAATCCAAACTTGAAACAGATTTACAAGATGCAAAATCCAAACTTGAGCATTCTGATGAAATTAAAACAGATTTGCAAGTTGCAAAATCCAAACTTGAGCATTATGATGAAATTAGAACAGATTTGCAAAACAAAACCTCTGAACTCCAGCAATTTCAAATCCAAGTTTTTAAAGTGGAGTCAAAATACCAACAGTTGCAATTAACTACTGAGCGAAGCGATGATGAGTATAGGTCTACTAAAAAGCAACTAATTGCAGTTGTTGAAGAATTGCAAGATGCAAAATCCAAACTTGAGCATTCTGATGAAATTAAAACAGATTTGCGAAACAAAACCTCTGAACTCCAGCAGTTATCTTTTCAAATAACAGAATTCCAAAATCAAGTCTTTGAAGTGGAGTCAAAATACCGACAATTGCAATTAAAAACTGAGCGAATTGAACTTGAAAATTGCAAGTTAATGAAAGAAAGATGTGTTTTAGAAAGAAATATAACCAGCGTGACTGAACATTGCAATTCTTTGACAAACATGCTTTCTGTACAAAAGATTGAACAAACTCAGAAAGCAGTCCAAGCCACCCACCTAGTGGCACAATCGGCAATTGCACAGCCAAGATCAATTGTTAAACATAAATCATTTTCTCTGTCGGATGAATCAGACGAAGATAGTGTTCAAATCCAGCCCATGTTACCTGCTGCTCCAGCGGCGGCTGTTGCAGCACCTGCAGGAATATCAGCAGTAACTATAATTTCACCACCAGCGCTAGAGCAAACATGTACCCTTGTTCCATTAAAATCACGTAAGGAAATACCACAATGTCTTTTCTGTGGTAGAGTAGGACACTGGATGGCAAAATGCTATCAAAAACAACGGATGGATTCGAGAGATGATAATGAAGTAGACAATGTTCACTACAATACATTTCCACCTCATGGTCAACCATGTAACACGTACCAACAAGACACACCCAGTTTGGCTTCTGGTCAGCAACACTGGCTAAGCAACTACAACCATGGTTTGCTTTTACAGTTAATCAACAACAGTATCATAATAGCCCAACTGTTTACCACATGGCTTTACAGAATCATCTCAGGCAACTGCCTGTTCGGCCTTCCACCATTATCCAATATGAAGATGATGTTCTGATAACCTCTATCAATAAAGATGATCATGACAAAGATTTACGGATGGTCTTGAACCACCTCAGTACTAACAGTCACAAAGCTAGCTTTCACAAAGCACAAATTGCCCAGAAAGATCAAACGAAAAAGGGAACTTACTCAGAAGAGAACGGCTGCCATCAAAGCAGCTAAAGAACCCTCAATGTATCGCTAAAAAGTTGCCAAGAACTGTCAACTTAAGAAAACTGTCATTCTGAACGTTGCTTTATTAATTTAAAGAAATTAACATATCTTGTTAGCTGTGTTTCCTTTAACAGAATCGGCAAATTCATCTACAGAAAATCAAGATACAGCACAAGATTGGTTCAGTTATATATTTAATAAGTTATTGTATTTGATATTTTAAAATAAATGTTTGGAATTAGCCTGGAAATTAAAACTTCAAACAATGTGGAAGCTGGTTTAAAAAAAAACCCAACAATCTTTGATTAAAAGCCAAAAGAACAGGTTGTTCAAAGAAATTTGATAACGGGAATTTGGCAGCAATCCATCTTTTACTCCCAGTCCATTTGAGTGACAAAAAAAAAAGTTTAAAGATGCGAATGGCATCATTCCAAGCTATACGCCTCTTTTGTCTCTGTAAGAAAATTAACCCTTTCAACAAGCTTTTGTGTATTATCCAGAAGATGTCAAAGACTTGACATCAATTTTGATAATCATTTTACCATTTATTACTAGATCATATGTTCAACTTTTATTGTATAATAATTTTAATAATTATTTTGAAATGCCTGTTGCAATGTTAATTCCATTTTATTGTTTAAAACTGCAATGATTCTTTGCGCTTTTACCTATCCTATCGCATTAATGATGTATTTTAATCTTTCCTGATATATCTCAATTTTTCGATTTATCAAAGGGCCGACTGTAGAAGCCAGGTATTTCGAATACAACTAGTATAGGTAAAAGATAGCTGTTTAAGCATAAATGTTGAGCCCCACTTTTAATACCCATTTATACAGCATAATTCACTTATACTGAAGTCCGTTGTTCTGGCAAATGCATATTTTCAAAGACAGTGTGACATTAAAAAAAAAGCACAGTTGCAAGATAATTTGACACTGTCTTGTGCTAATTGTCAAGGCCAAGGGATTGAATACACAGCAACATGAAGGCACCATTGTTCACAATGCAGATAACAGCTAGGTCAGAAAAGCTGATGTTGCACATTGAAGATGGACGGCTTGCCATCAAATCAAATGTGTTTGAGTCTAACCCAAACCAATTAGGATTATATTGGGGTGTAATTAGATGACTTAAGACAGATATGAAAGTGTATAACTGAAAAGTTTCTCCCGGCCATTTTAGGTTAGGTTGGGGTTTTTGTTGTCTTTGTGAGTATTGTCTTTGTAGGTTAAGTTTAGTTTTTAGTGTGTTGTCTGTGGTTTTATTGTCTTTGAAGGTGTGTTGTGCTGTGTTGTCTTTCTGTTAGTTTAGTCAGTTTTTGCCTTTGATTCTAGTCTCCAGTTTTGTTTTAGTGTTTAGATTTTAGGTTTATGTCTTTTGGGGGTTGTCAGGCTAACAGTCTGTGTCAGTGATGTTAGTCCACTTTTGACTTTGAGTTTGAGTTTAGCTGAAGATTAGCTTTCTCTCTCTCTTCATGTTTCATTGCCAGACTTTGACCTTTTAAAAGTTACTTTCGAGCTGTCTGCCTAAGCAAAGAAAGATAATGTCTGTAATTCTCTGAAAGCTTCGAATTGTCTACGAATTGCCTTTTAAATGACTTTCAAATTGTAATCCAGCGACTACAAATAAAACAATTCTTTTTGGCACCTGAGGAGTTTATACTGCAAATTTCTGCTGAGTTCCAGTATTCGCAAAGTGCTACTGATAACCGAATAGCAGAGATGATATAAATTCCTTCAACTATACACAGTCGAATAATACAAAGAATCGAACAACTTAACACAGTCTACAAATATTACAAATCTTATAACTTGTCGTATTGCGCCAGGACTTGATTCATCAACTAAGCTTCCCCCAAACTTGGCGTGGTTCGACAGGTTAAGATTCCCTTAAATTTAAGATTCCTTCATTTTGGCGTAGTCAGGCAGAAGGGGGGAGTACTGAACGACCTTCGGAGGCCCAGGTGACGACGGAAAGCTTCGAAGATAATCGGAGGAGGTCGGGAACCTTCGGGAAGCTTCGGAGATAATCGGAGGAGGCCCAAAAGACAGCCGGAACCCACAGCTAGACTGGGGTAAGAAATATCTTTTTCACCCATTAAAAGTCTTAAAGCTGCATCAATCAGTACTTCGACCCTTGAAAAGAACATTTTTTATAGACTGTGTTAAATAAATCAAGTGCCAGTCGTTCAGACTATCAGACGTGACTGGAAGATTAGTGACTGCAGTAACTAAAATAAAACGGCAGTCAGCGATCAAGAAAAGTTATGGCTGATCCAAATCAAAGTGTAGATTCAGAGCCTTTAGCAGACAGAAAATTACTCCCCACTACATCCAAGGGGGGTGCTGGAATACCAGATGTTTCTGTTGAAGATATGTTGGGGGATTTTAGATCTTTCATTCATAGACAATTTGGACTGCCTGAAGTTGCTACAAAAATTGAATCAAAATATGATATCCCCAAAGGACAGTGGTCCCTTGATAATATCAAGAAGGCATGGGGTAAGACCACACGGTTAAACGGTGGAAGACGTATGAAATGGTCTTTTGCAGTAATGGCACAGCTCCAAAAACATCAAGAGACAATTGCTAAAATTAAATTTGATCATGAGTATAGGTCCACTAAAGACCAACTAATTGCAGTTGTTGAAGAATTGCAAGATGCAAAATCCAAACTTGAAACAGATTTGCAAGATGCAAAATCCAAACTTGAGCATTATGATGAAATTAAAACAGATTTGCAAGTTGCAAAATCCAAACTTGAGCATTATGATGAAATTAAAACAGAATTGCAAGATGCAAAATCCAAACTTGAGCATTCTGATGAAATTAAAACAGATTTGCAAGTTGCAAAATCCAAACTTGAGCATTATGATGAAATTAAAACAGAATTGCAAGATGCAAAATCCAAACTTGAAACAGAATTGCAAGATGCAAAATCCAAACTTGAGCATTATGATGAAATTAAAACAGAATTGCAAGATGCAAAATCCAAACTTGAAACAGATTTACAAGATGCAAAATCCAAACTTGAGCATTCTGATGAAATTAAAACAGATTTGCAAGTTGCAAAATCCAAACTTGAGCATTATGATGAAATTAGAACAGATTTGCAAAACAAAACCTCTGAACTCCAGCAATTTCAAATCCAAGTTTTTAAAGTGGAGTCAAAATACCAACAGTTGCAATTAACTACTGAGCGAAGCGATGATGAGTATAGGTCTACTAAAAAGCAACTAATTGCAGTTGTTGAAGAATTGCAAGATGCAAAATCCAAACTTGAGCATTCTGATGAAATTAAAACAGATTTGCGAAACAAAACCTCTGAACTCCAGCAGTTATCTTTTCAAATAACAGAATTCCAAAATCAAGTCTTTGAAGTGGAGTCAAAATACCGACAATTGCAATTAAAAACTGAGCGAATTGAACTTGAAAATTGCAAGTTAATGAAAGAAAGATGTGTTTTAGAAAGAAATATAACCAGCGTGACTGAACATTGCAATTCTTTGACAAACATGCTTTCTGTACAAAAGATTGAACAAACTCAGAAAGCAGTCCAAGCCACCCACCTAGTGGCACAATCGGCAATTGCACAGCCAAGATCAATTGTTAAACATAAATCATTTTCTCTGTCGGATGAATCAGACGAAGATAGTGTTCAAATCCAGCCCATGTTACCTGCTGCTCCAGCGGCGGCTGTTGCAGCACCTGCAGGAATATCAGCAGTAACTACAATTTCACCACCAGCGCTAGAGCAAACATGTACCCTTGTTCCATTAAAATCACGTAAGGAAATACCACAATGTCTTTTCTGTGGTAGAGTAGGACACTGGATGGCAAAATGCTATCAAAAACAACGGATGGATTCGAGAGATGATAATGAAGTAGACAATGTTCACTACAATACATTTCCACCTCATGGTCAACCATGTAACACGTACCAACAAGACACACCCAGTTTGGCTTCTGGTCAGCAACACTGGCTAAGCAACTACAACCATGGTTTGCTTTTACAGTTAATCAACAACAGTATCATAATAGCCCAACTGTTTACCACATGGCTTTACAGAATCATCTCAGGCAACTGCCTGTTCGGCCTTCCACCATTATCCAATATGAAGATGATGTTCTGATAACCTCTATCAATAAAGATGATCATGACAAAGATTTACGGATGGTCTTGAACCACCTCAGTACTAACAGTCACAAAGCTAGCTTTCACAAAGCACAAATTGCCCAGAAAGATGTTTACTTGGGACAGAAAATTTCCAAACGAAAAAGGGAACTTACTCAGAAGAGAACGGCTGCCATCAAAGCAGCTAAAGAACCCTCAATGTATCGCTAAAAAGTTGCCAAGAACTGTCAACTTAAGAAAACTGTCATTCTGAACGTTGCTTTATTAATTTAAAGAAATTAACATATCTTGTTAGCTGTGTTTCCTTTAACAGAATCGGCAAATTCATCTACAGAAAATCAAGATACAGCACAAGATTGGTTCAGTTATATATTTAATAAGTTATTGTATTTGATATTTTAAAATAAATGTTTGGAATTAGCCTGGAAATTAAAACTTCAAACAATGTGGAAGCTGGTTTAAAAAAAAACCCAACAATCTTTGATTAAAAGCCAAAAGAACAGGTTGTTCAAAGAAATTTGATAACGGGAATTTGGCAGCAATCCAACTTTTACTCCCAGTCCATTTGAGTGACAAAAAAAAAAGTTTAAAGATGCGAATGGCATCATTCCAAGCTATACGCCTCTTTTGTCTCTGTAAGAAAATTAACCCTTTCAACAAGCTTTTGTGTATTATCCAGAAGATGTCAAAGACTTGATATCAATTTTGATAATCATTTTACCATTTATTACTAGATCATATGTTCAACTTTTATTGTATAATAATTTTAATAATTATTTTGAAATGCCTGTTGCAATGTTAATTCCATTTTATTGTTTAAAACTGCAATGATTCTTTGCGCTTTTACCTATCCTATCGCATTAATGATGTATTTTAATCTTTCCTGATATATCTCAATTTTTCGATTTATCAAAGGGCCGACTGTAGAAGCCAGGTATTTCGAATACAACTAGTATAGGTAAAAGATAGCTGTTTAAGCATAAATGTTGAGCCCCACTTTTAATACCCATTTATACAGCATAATTCACTTATACTGAAGTCCGTTGTTCTGGCAAATGCATATTTTCAAAGACAGTGTGACATTAAAAAAAAAGCACAGGTGCAAGATAATTTGACACTGTCTTGTGCTAATTGTCAAGGCCAAGGGATTGAATACACAGCAACATGAAGGCACCATTGTTCACAATGCAGATAACAGCTAGGTCAGAAAAGCTGATGTTGCACATTGAAGATGGACGGCTTGCCATCAAATCAAATGTGTTTGAGTCTAACCCAAACCAATTAGGATTATATTGGGGTGTAATTAGATGACTTAAGACAGATATGAAAGTGTATAACTGAAAAGTTTCTCCCGGCCATTTTAGGTTAGGTTGGGGTTTTTGTTGTCTTTGTGAGTATTGTCTTTGTAGGTTAAGTTTAGTTTTTAGTGTGTTGTCTGTGGTTTTATTGTCTTTGAAGGTGTGTTGTGCTGTGTTGTCTTTCTGTTAGTTTAGTCAGTTTTTGCCTTTGATTCTAGTCTCCAGTTTTGTTTTAGTGTTTAGATTTTAGGTTTATGTCTTTTGGGGGTTGTCAGGCTAACAGTCTGTGTCAGTGATGTTAGTCCACTTTTGACTTTGAGTTTGAGTTTAGCTGAAGATTAGCTTTCTCTCTCTCTTCATGTTTCATTGCCAGACTTTGACCTTTTAAAAGTTACTTTCGAGCTGTCTGCCTAAGCAAAGAAAGATAATGTCTGTAATTCTCTGAAAGCTTCGAATTGTCTACGAATTGCCTTTTAAATGACTTTCAAATTGTAATCCAGCGACTACAAATAAAACAATTCTTTTTGGCACCTGAGGAGTTTATACTGCAAATTTCTGCTGAGTTCCAGTATTCGCAAAGTGCTACTGATAACCGAATAGCAGAGATGATATAAATTCCTTCAACTATACACAGTCGAATAATACAAGGAATCAAACAACTTAACACAGTCTACAAATATTACAAATCTTATAACTTGTCGTATTGCGCCAGGACTTGATTCATCAACTAAGCTTCTCCCAAACTTGGCGTGGTTCGACAGGTTAAGATTCCCTTAAATTTAAGATTCCTTCATTTTGGCGTAGTCAGGCAGAAGGGGGGAGTACTGAACGACCTTCGGAGGCCCAGGTGACGACGGAAAGCTTCGAAGATAATCGGAGGAGGTCGGGAACCTTCGGGAAGCTTCGGAGATAATCGGAGGAGGCCCAAAAGACAGCCGGAACCCATAGCTAGACTGGGGTAAGAAATATCTTTTTCACCCATTAAAAGTCTTAAAGCTGCATCAATCAGTACTTCGACCCTTGAAAAGAACATTTTTTATAGACTGTGTTAAATAAATCAAGTGCCAGTCGTTCAGACTATCAGACGTGACTGGAAGATTAGTGACTGCAGTAACTAAAATAAAACGGCAGTCAGCGATCAAGAAAAGTTATGGCTGATCCAAATCAAAGTGTAGATTCAGAGCCTTTAGCAGACAGAAAATTACTCCCCACTACATCCAAGGGGGGTGCTGGAATACCAGATGTTTCTGTTGAAGATATGTTGGGGGATTTTAGATCTTTCATTCGTAGACAATTTGGACTGCCTGAAGTTGCTACAAAAATTGAATCAAAATATGATATCCCCAAAGGACAGTGGTCCCTTGATAATATCAAGAAGGCATGGGGTAAGACCACACGGTTAAACGGTGGAAGACGTATGAAATGGTCTTTTGCAGTAATGGCACAGCTCCAAAAACATCAAGAGACAATTGCTAAAATTAAATTTGATCATGAGTATAGGTCCACTAAAGACCAACTAATTGCAGTTGTTGAAGAATTGCAAGATGCAAAATCCAAACTTGAAACAGATTTGCAAGATGCAAAATCCAAACTTGAGCATTATGATGAAATTAAAACAGATTTGCAAGTTGCAAAATCCAAACTTGAGCATTATGATGAAATTAAAACAGATTTGCAAGATGCAAAATCCAAACTTGAGCATTCTGATGAAATTAAAACAGAATTGCAAGCTGCAAAGTCCAAACTTGAGCATTATGATGAAATTAAAATAGATTTGCAAGTTGCAAAATCCAAACTTGAGCATTATGATGAAATTAAAACAGAATTGCAAGATGAAAAGTCCAAACTTGAAACAGAATTGCAAGATGCAAAATCCAAACTTGAGCATTATGATGAAATTAAAACAGAATTGCAAGATGCAAAATCCAAACTTGAAACAGATTTGCAAGATGCAAAATCCAAACTTGAGCATTATGATGAAATTAAAACAGAATTGCAAGATGCAAAATCCAAACTTGAAACAGATTTACAAGATGCAAAATCCAAACTTGAGCATTCTGATGAAATTAAAACAGATTTGCAAGTTGCAAAATCCAAACTTGAGCATTATGATGAAATTAGAACAGATTTGCAAAACAAAACCTCTGAACTCCAGCAATTTCAAATCCAAGTTTTTAAAGTGGAGTCAAAATACCAACAGTTGCAATTAACTACTGAGCGAAGCGATGATGAGTATAGGTCTACTAAAAAGCAACTAATTGCAGTTGTTGAAGAATTGCAAGATGCAAAATCCAAACTTGAGCATTCTGATGAAATTAAAACAGATTTGCGAAACAAAACCTCTGAACTCCAGCAGTTATCTTTTCAAATAACAGAATTCCAAAATCAAGTCTTTGAAGTGGAGTCAAAATACCGACAATTGCAATTAAAAACTGAGCGAATTGAACTTGAAAATTGCAAGTTAATGAAAGAAAGATGTGTTTTAGAAAGAAATATAACCAGCGTGACTGAACATTGCAATTCTTTGACAAACATGCTTTCTGTACAAAAGATTGAACAAACTCAGAAAGCAGTCCAAGCCACCCACCTAGTGGCACAATCGGCAATTGCACAGCCAAGATCAATTGTTAAACATAAATCATTTTCTCTGTCGGATGAATCAGACGAAGATAGTGTTCAAATCCAGCCCATGTTACCTGCTGCTCCAGCGGCGGCTGTTGCAGCACCTGCAGGAATATCAGCAGTAACTACAATTTCACCACCAGCGCTAGAGCAAACATGTACCCTTGCTCCATTAAAATCACGTAAGGAAATACCACAATGTCTTTTCTGTGGTAGAGTAGGACACTGGATGGCAAAATGCTATCAAAAACAACGGATGGATTCGAGAGATGATAATGAAGTAGACAATGTTCACTACAATACATTTCCACCTCATGGTCAACCATGTAACACGTACCAACAAGACACACCCAGTTTGGCTTCTGGTCAGCAACACTGGCTAAGCAACTACAACCATGGTTTGCTTTTACAGTTAATCAACAACAGTATCATAATAGCCCAACTGTTTACCACATGGCTTTACAGAATCATCTCAGGCAACTGCCTGTTCGGCCTTCCACCATTATCCAATATGAAGATGATGTTCTGATAACCTCTATCAATAAAGATGATCATGACAAAGATTTACGGATGGTCTTGAACCACCTCAGTACTAACAGTCACAAAGCTAGCTTTCACAAAGCACAAATTGCCCAGAAAGATGTTTACTTGGGACAGAAAATTTCCAAACGAAAAAGGGAACTTACTCAGAAGAGAACGGCTGCCATCAAAGCAGCTAAAGAACCCTCAATGTATCGCTAAAAAGTTGCCAAGAACTGTCAACTTAAGAAAACTGTCATTCTGAACGTTGCTTTATTAATTTAAAGAAATTAACATATCTTGTTAGCTGTGTTTCCTTTAACAGAATCGGCAAATTCATCTACAGAAAATCAAGATACAGCACAAGATTGGTTCAGTTATATATTTAATAAGTTATTGTATTTGATATTTTAAAATAAATGTTTGGAATTAGCCTGGAAATTAAAACTTCAAACAATGTGGAAGCTGGTTTAAAAAAAAACCCAACAATCTTTGATTAAAAGCCAAAAGAACAGGTTGTTCAAAGAAATTTGATAACGGGAATTTGGCAGCAATCCAACTTTTACTCCCAGTCCATTTGAGTGACAAAAAAAAAAGTTTAAAGATGCGAATGGCATCATTCCAAGCTATACGCCTCTTTTGTCTCTGTAAGAAAATTAACCCTTTCAACAAGCTTTTGTGTATTATCCAGAAGATGTCAAAGACTTGACATCAATTTTGATAATCATTTTACCATTTATTACTAGATCATATGTTCAACTTTTATTGTATAATAATTTTAATAATTATTTTGAACTGCCTGTTGCAATGTTAATTCCATTTTATTGTTTAAAACTGCAATGATTCTTTGCGCTTTTACCTATCCTATCGCATTAATGATGTATTTTAATCTTTCCTGATATATCTCAATTTTTCGATTTATCAAAGGGCCGACTGTAGAAGCCAGGTATTTCGAATACAACTAGTATAGGTAAAAGATAGCTGTTTAAGCATAAATGTTGAGCCCCACTTTTAATACCCATTTATACAGCATAATTCACTTATACTGAAGTCCGTTGTTCTGGCAAATGCATATTTTCAAAGACAGTGTGACATTAAAAAAAAAGCACAGTTGCAAGATAATTTGACACTGTCTTGTGCTAATTGTCAAGGCCAAGGGATTGAATACACAGCAACAGGAAGGCACCATTGTTCACAATGCAGATAACAGCTAGGTCAGAAAAGATGATGTTGCACATTGAAGATGGACGGCTTGCCATCAAATCAAATGTGTTTGAGTCTAACCCAAACCAATTAGGATTATATTGGGGTGTAATTAGATGACTTAAGACAGATATGAAAGTGTATAACTGAAAAGTTTCTCCCGGCCATTTTAGGTTAGGTTGGGGTTTTTGTTGTCTTTGTGAGTATTGTCTTTGTAGGTTAAGTTTAGTTTTTAGTGTGTTGTCTGTGGTTTTATTGTCTTTGAAGGTGTGTTGTGCTGTGTTGTCTTTCTGTTAGTTTAGTCAGTTTTTGCCTTTGATTCTAGTCTCCAGTTTTGTTTTAGTGTTTAGATTTTAGGTTTATGTCTTTTGGGGGTTGTCAGGCTAACAGTCTGTGTCAGTGATGTTAGTCCACTTTTGACTTTGAGTTTGAGTTTAGCTGAAGATTAGCTTTCTCTCTCTCTTCATGTTTCATTGCCAGACTTTGACCTTTTAAAAGTTACTTTCGAGCTGTCTGCCTAAGCAAAGAAAGATAATGTCTGTAATTCTCTGAAAGCTTCGAATTGTCTACGAATTGCCTTTTAAATGACTTTCAAATTGTAATCCAGCGACTACAAATAAAACAATTCTTTTTGGCACCTGAGGAGTTTATACTGCAAATTTCTGCTGAGTTCCAGTATTCGCAAAGTGCTACTGATAACCGAATAGCAGAGATGATATAAATTCCTTCAACTATACACAGTCGAATAATACAAGGAATCAAACAACTTAACACAGTCTACAAATATTACAAATCTTATAACTTGTCGTATTGCGCCAGGACTTGATTCATCAACTAAGCTTCTCCCAAACTTGGCGTGGTTCGACAGGTTAAGATTCCCTTAAATTTAAGATTCCTTCATTTTGGCGTAGTCAGGCAGAAGGGGGGAGTACTGAACGACCTTCGGAGGCCCAGGTGACGACGGAAAGCTTCGAAGATAATCGGAGGAGGTCGGGAACCTTCGGGAAGCTTCGGAGATAATCGGAGGAGGCCCAAAAGACAGCCGGAACCCATAGCTAGACTGGGGTAAGAAATATCTTTTTCACCCATTAAAAGTCTTAAAGCTGCATCAATCAGTACTTCGACCCTTGAAAAGAACATTTTTTATAGACTGTGTTAAATAAATCAAGTGCCAGTCGTTCAGACTATCAGACGTGACTGGAAGATTAGTGACTGCAGTAACTAAAATAAAACGGCAGTCAGCGATCAAGAAAAGTTATGGCTGATCCAAATCAAAGTGTAGATTCAGAGCCTTTAGCAGACAGAAAATTACTCCCCACTACATCCAAGGGGGGTGCTGGAATACCAGATGTTTCTGTTGAAGATATGTTGGGGGATTTTAGATCTTTCATTCGTAGACAATTTGGACTGCCTGAAGTTGCTACAAAAATTGAATCAAAATATGATATCCCCAAAGGACAGTGGTCCCTTGATAATATCAAGAAGGCATGGGGTAAGACCACACGGTTAAACGGTGGAAGACGTATGAAATGGTCTTTTGCAGTAATGGCACAGCTCCAAAAACATCAAGAGACAATTGCTAAAATTAAATTTGATCATGAGTATAGGTCCACTAAAGACCAACTAATTGCAGTTGTTGAAGAATTGCAAGATGCAAAATCCAAACTTGAAACAGATTTGCAAGATGCAAAATCCAAACTTGAGCATTATGATGAAATTAAAACAGATTTGCAAGTTGCAAAATCCAAACTTGAGCATTATGATGAAATTAAAACAGATTTGCAAGATGCAAAATCCAAACTTGAGCATTCTGATGAAATTAAAACAGAATTGCAAGCTGCAAAGTCCAAACTTGAGCATTATGATGAAATTAAAATAGATTTGCAAGTTGCAAAATCCAAACTTGAGCATTATGATGAAATTAAAACAGAATTGCAAGATGCAAAATCCAAACTTGAGCATTCTGATGAAATTAAAACAGATTTGCAAGTTGCAAAATCCAAACTTGAGCATTATGATGAAATTAAAACAGATTTGCAAGATGCAAAATCCAAACTTGAAACAGAATTGCAAGTTGCAAAATCCAAACTTGAGCATTATAATGAAATTAAAACAGAATTGCAAGATGCAAAATCCAAACTTGAAACAGAATTGCAAGATGCAAAATCCAAACTTGAGCATTATGATGAAATTAAAACAGAATTGCAAGATGCAAAATCCAAACTTGAAACAGATTTGCAAGATGCAAAATCCAAACTTGAGCATTCTGATGAAATTAAAACAGGTTTGCAAGTTGCAAAATCCAAACTTGAGCATTATGATGAAATTAAAACAGAATTGCAAGCTGCAAAGTCCAAACTTGAGCATTATGATGAAATTAAAATAGATTTGCAAGTTGCAAAATCCAAACTTGAGCATTATGATGAAATTAAAACAGAATTGCAAGATGCAAAATCCAAACTTGAAACAGATTTGCAAGATGCAAAATCCAAACTTGAGCATTATGATGAAATTAAAACAGAATTGCAAGATGCAAAATCCAAACTTGAAACAGATTTACAAGATGCAAAATCCAAACTTGAGCATTCTGATGAAATTAAAACAGATTTGCAAGTTGCAAAATCCAAACTTGAGCATTATGATGAAATTAGAACAGATTTGCAAAACAAAACCTCTGAACTCCAGCAATTTCAAATCCAAGTTTTTAAAGTGGAGTCAAAATACCAACAGTTGCAATTAACTACTGAGCGAAGCGATGATGAGTATAGGTCTACTAAAAAGCAACTAATTGCAGTTGTTGAAGAATTGCAAGATGCAAAATCCAAACTTGAGCATTCTGATGAAATTAAAACAGATTTGCGAAACAAAACCTCTGAACTCCAGCAGTTATCTTTTCAAATAACAGAATTGCAAAATCAAGTCTTTGAAGTGGAGTCAAAATACCGACAATTGCAATTAAAAACTGAGCGAATTGAACTTGAAAATTGCAAGTTAATGAAAGAAAGATGTGTTTTAGAAAGAAATATAACCAGCGTGACTGAACATTGCAATTCTTTGACAAACATGCTTTCTGTACAAAAGATTGAACAAACTCAGAAAGCAGTCCAAGCCACCCACCTAGTGGCACAATCGGCAATTGCACAGCCAAGATCAATTGTTAAACATAAATCATTTTCTCTGTCGGATGAATCAGACGAAGATAGTGTTCAAATCCAGCCCATGTTACCTGCTGCTCCAGCGGCGGCTGTTGCAGCACCTGCAGGAATATCAGCAGTAACTACAATTTCACCACCAGCGCTAGAGCAAACATGTACCCTTGCTCCATTAAAATCACGTAAGGAAATACCACAATGTCTTTTCTGTGGTAGAGTAGGACACTGGATGGCAAAATGCTATCAAAAACAACGGATGGATTCGAGAGATGATAATGAAGTAGACAATGTTCACTACAATACATTTCCACCTCATGGTCAACCATGTAACACGTACCAACAAGACACACCCAGTTTGGCTTCTGGTCAGCAACACTGGCTAAGCAACTACAACCATGGTTTGCTTTTACAGTTAATCAACAACAGTATCATAATAGCCCAACTGTTTACCACATGGCTTTACAGAATCATCTCAGGCAACTGCCTGTTCGGCCTTCCACCATTATCCAATATGAAGATGATGTTCTGATAACCTCTATCAATAAAGATGATCATGACAAAGATTTACGGATGGTCTTGAACCACCTCAGTACTAACAGTCACAAAGCTAGCTTTCACAAAGCACAAATTGCCCAGAAAGATGTTTACTTGGGACAGAAAATTTCCAAACGAAAAAGGGAACTTACTCAGAAGAGAACGGCTGCCATCAAAGCAGCTAAAGAACCCTCAATGTATCGCTAAAAAGTTGCCAAGAACTGTCAACTTAAGAAAACTGTCATTCTGAACGTTGCTTTATTAATTTAAAGAAATTAACATATCTTGTTAGCTGTGTTTCCTTTAACAGAATCGGCAAATTCATCTACAGAAAATCAAGATACAGCACAAGATTGGTTCAGTTATATATTTAATAAGTTATTGTATTTGATATTTTAAAATAAATGTTTGGAATTAGCCTGGAAATTAAAACTTCAAACAATGTGGAAGCTGGTTTAAAAGAAAACCCAACAATCTTTGATTAAAAGCCAAAAGAACAGGTTGTTCAAAGAAATTTGATAACGGGAATTTGGCAGCAATCCAACTTTTACTCCCAGTCCATTTGAGTGACAAAAAAAAAAGTTTAAAGATGCGAATGGCATCATTCCAAGCTATACGCCTCTTTTGTCTCTGTAAGAAAATTAACCCTTTCAACAAGCTTTTGTGTATTATCCAGAAGATGTCAAAGACTTGATATCAATTTTGATAATCATTTTACCATTTATTACTAGATCATATGTTCAACTTTTATTGTATAATAATTTTAATAATTATTTTGAAATGCCTGTTGCAATGTTAATTCCATTTTATTGTTTAAAACTGCAATGATTCTTTGCGCTTTTACCTATCCTATCGCATTAATGATGTATTTTAATCTTTCCTGATATATCTCAATTTTTCGATTTATCAAAGGGCCGACTGTAGAAGCCAGGTATTTCGAATACAACTAGTATAGGTAAAAGATAGCTGTTTAAGCATAAATGTTGAGCCCCACTTTTAATACCCATTTATACAGCATAATTCACTTATACTGAAGTCCGTTGTTCTGGCAAATGCATATTTTCAAAGACAGTGTGACATAAAAAAAAAAGCACAGTTGCAAGATAATTTGACACTGTCTTGTGCTAATTGTCAAGGCCAAGGGATTGAATACACAGCAACATGAAGGCACCATTGTTCACAATGCAGATAACAGCTAGGTCAGAAAAGCTAATGTTGCACATTGAAGATGGACGGCTTGCCATCAAATCAAATGTGTTTGAGTCTAACCCAAACCAATTAGGATTATATTGGGGTGTAATTAGATGACTTAAGACAGATATGAAAGTGTATAACTGAAAAGTTTCTCCCGGCCATTTTAGGTTAGGTTGAGGTTTTTGTTGTCTTTGTGAGTATTGTCTTTGTAGGTTAAGTTTAGTTTTTAGTGTGTTGTCTGTGGTTTTATTGTCTTTGAAGGTGTGTTGTGCTGTGTTGTCTTTCTGTTAGTTTAGTCAGTTTTTGCCTTTGATTCTAGTTTCCAGTTTTGTTTTAGTGTTTAGATTTTAGGTTTATGTCTTTTGGGGGTTGTCAGGCTAACAGTCTGTGTCAGTGATGTTAGTCCACTTTTGACTTTGAGTTTGAGTTTAGCTGAAGATTAGCTTTCTCTCTCTCTTCATGTTTCATTGCCAGACTTTGACCTTTTAAAAGTTACTTTCGAGCTGTCTGCCTAAGCAAAGAAAGATAATGTCTGTAATTCTCTGAAAGCTTCGAATTGTCTACGAATTGCCTTTTAAATGACTTTCAAATTGTAATCCAGCGACTACAAATAAAACAATTCTTTTTGGCACCTGAGGAGTTTATACTGCAAATTTCTGCTGAGTTCCAGTATTCGCAAAGTGCTACTGATAACCGAATAGCAGAGATGATATAAATTCCTTCAACTATACACAGTCGAATAATACAAGGAATCGAACAACTTAACACAGTCGACAAATATTACAAATCTTATAACTTGTCGTATTGCGCCAGGACTTGATTCATCAACTAAGCTTCCCCCAAACTTGGCGTGGTTCGACAGGTTAAGATTCCCTTAAATTTAAGATTCCTTCATTTTGGCGTAGTCAGGCAGAAGGGGGGAGTACTGAACGACCTTCGGAGGCCCAGGTGACGACGGAAAGCTTCGAAGATAATCGGAGGAGGTCGGGAACCTTCGGGAAGCTTCGGAGATAATCGGAGGAGGCCCAAAAGACAGCCGGAACCCACAGCTAGACTGGGGTAAGAAATATCTTTTTCACCCATTAAAAGTCTTAAAGCTGCATCAATCAGTACTTCGACCCTTGAAAAGAACATTTTTTATAGACTGTGTTAAATAAATCAAGTGCCAGTCGTTCAGACTATCAGACGTGACTGGAAGATTAGTGACTGCAGTAACTAAAATAAAACGGCAGTCAGCGATCAAGAAAAGTTATGGCTGATCCAAATCAAAGTGTAGATTCAGAGCCTTTAGCAGACAGAAAATTACTCCCCACT
Source organism: Scyliorhinus torazame (assembly GCF_047496885.1). NCBI lineage: Eukaryota > Metazoa > Chordata > Chondrichthyes > Carcharhiniformes > Scyliorhinidae > Scyliorhinus > Scyliorhinus torazame. The sequence continues at coordinate 1,566,810 of NC_092718.1, read as the reverse complement.
ACATCCAAGGGGGGTGCTGGAATACCAGATGTTTCTGTTGAAGATATGTTGGGGGATTTTAGATCTTTCATTCGTAGACAATTTGGACTGCCTGAAGTTGCTACAAAAATTGAATCAAAATATGATATCCCCAAAGGACAGTGGTCCCTTGATAATATCAAGAAGGCATGGGGTAAGACCACACGGTTAAACGGTGGAAGACGTATGAAATGGTCTTTTGCAGTAATGGCACAGCTCCAAAAACATCAAGAGACAATTGCTCAAATTAAATTTGATCAAGAGTATAGGTCCACTAAAGACCAACTAATTGCAGTTGTTGAAGAATTGCAAGATGCAAAATCCAAACTTGAAACAGATTTGCAAGATGCAAAATCCAAACTTGAGCATTATGATGAAATTAAAACAGATTTGCAAGTTGCAAAATCCAAACTTGAAACAGATTTGCAAGATGCAAAATCCAAACTTGAGCATTATGATGAAATTAAAACAGAATTGCAAGATGCAAAATCCAAACTTGAAACAGATTTACAAGATGCAAAATCCAAACTTGAGCATTCTGATGAAATTAAAACAGATTTGCAAGTTGCAAAATCCAAACTTGAGCATTATGATGAAATTAGAACAGATTTGCAAAACAAAACCTCTGAACTCCAGCAATTTCAAATCCAAGTTTTTAAAGTGGAGTCAAAATACCAACAGTTGCAATTAACTACTGAGCGAAGCGATGATGAGTATAGGTCCACTAAAAAGCAACTAATTGCAGTTGTTGAAGAATTGCAAGATGCAAAATCCAAACTTGAGCATTCTGATGAAATTAAAACAGATTTGCGAAACAAAACCTCTGAACTCCAGCAGTTATCTTTTCAAATAACAGAATTCCAAAATCAAGTCTTTGAAGTGGAGTCAAAATACCGACAATTGCAATTAAAAACTGAGCGAATTGAACTTGAAAATTGCAAGTTAATGAAAGAAAGATGTGTTTTAGAAAGAAATATAACCAGCGTGACTGAACATTGCAATTCTTTGACAAACATGCTTTCTGTACAAAAGATTGAACAAACTCAGAAAGCAGTCCAAGCCACCCACCTAGTGGCACAATCGGCAATTGCACAGCCAAGATCAATTGTTAAACATAAATCATTTTCTCTGTCGGATGAATCAGACGAAGATAGTGTTCAAATCCAGCCCATGTTACCTGCTGCTCCAGCGGCGGCTGTTGCAGCACCTGCAGGAATATCAGCAGTAACTACAATTTCACCACCAGCGCTAGAGCAAACATGTACCCTTGCTCCATTAAAATCACGTAAGGAAATACCACAATGTCTTTTCTGTGGTAGAGTAGGACACTGGATGGCAAAATGCTATCAAAAACAACGGATGGATTCGAGAGATGATAATGAAGTAGACAATGTTCACTACAATACATTTCCACCTCATGGTCAACCATGTAACACGTACCAACAAGACACACCCAGTTTGGCTTCTGGTCAGCAACACTGGCTAAGCAACTACAACCATGGTTTGCTTTTACAGTTAATCAACAACAGTATCATAATAGCCCAACTGTTTACCACATGGCTTTACAGAATCATCTCAGGCAACTGCCTGTTCGGCCTTCCACCATTATCCAATATGAAGATGATGTTCTGATAACCTCTATCAATAAAGATGATCATGACAAAGATTTACGGATGGTCTTGAACCACCTCAGTACTAACAGTCACAAAGCTAGCTTTCACAAAGCACAAATTGCCCAGAAAGATGTTTACTTGGGACAGAAAATTTCCAAACGAAAAAGGGAACTTACTCAGAAGAGAACGGCTGCCATCAAAGCAGCTAAAGAACCCTCAATGTATCGCTAAAAAGTTGCCAAGAACTGTCAACTTAAGAAAACTGTCATTCTGAACGTTGCTTTATTAATTTAAAGAAATTAACATATCTTGTTAGCTGTGTTTCCTTTAACAGAATCGGCAAATTCATCTACAGAAAATCAAGATACAGCACAAGATTGGTTCAGTTATATATTTAATAAGTTATTGTATTTGATATTTTAAAATAAATGTTTGGAATTAGCCTGGAAATTAAAACTTCAAACAATGTGGAAGCTGGTTTAAAAAATAACCCAACAATCTTTGATTAAAAGCCAAAAGAACAGGTTGTTCAAAGAAATTTGATAACGGGAATTTGGCAGCAATCCAACTTTTACTCCCAGTCCATTTGAGTGACAAAAAAAAAAGTTTAAAGATGCGAATGGCATCATTCCAAGCTATACGCCTCTTTTGTCTCTGTAAGAAAATTAACCCTTTCAACAAGCTTTTGTGTATTATCCAGAAGATGTCAAAGACTTGACATCAATTTTGATAATCATTTTACCATTTATTACTAGATCATATGTTCAACTTTTATTGTATAATAATTTTAATAATTATTTTGAAATGCCTGTTGCAATGTTAATTCCATTTTATTGTTTAAAACTGCAATGATTCTTTGCGCTTTTACCTATCCTATCGCATTAATGATGTATTTTAATCTTTCCTGATATATCTCAATTTTTCGATTTATCAAAGGGCCGACTGTAGAAGCCAGGTATATCGAATACAACTAGTATAGGTAAAAGATAGCTGTTTAAGCATAAATGTTGAGCCCCACTTTTAATACCCATTTATACAGCATAATTCACTTATACTGAAGTCCGTTGTTCTGGCAAATGCATATTTTCAAAGACAGTGTGACATTAAAAAAAAAGCACAGTTGCAAGATAATTTGACACTGTCTTGTGCTAATTGTCAAGGCCAAGGGATTGAATACACAGCAACATGAAGGCACCATTGTTCACAATGCAGGTAACAGCTAGGTCAGAAAAGCTGATGTTGCACATTGAAGATGGACGGCTTGCCATCAAATCAAATGTGTTTGAGTCTAACCCAAACCAATTAGGATTATATTGGGGTGTAATTAGATGACTTAAGACAGATATGAAAGTGTATAACTGAAAAGTTTCTCCCGGCCATTTTAGGTTAGGTTGGGGTTTTTGTTGTCTTTGTGAGTATTGTCTTTGTAGGTTAAGTTTAGTTTTTAGTGTGTTGTCTGTGGTTTTATTGTCTTTGAAGGTGTGTTGTGCTGTGTTGTCTTTCTGTTAGTTTAGTCAGTTTTTGCCTTTGATTCTAGTCTCCAGTTTTGTTTTAGTGTTTAGATTTTAGGTTTATGTCTTTTGGGGGTTGTCAGGCTAACAGTCTGTGTCAGTGATGTTAGTCCACTTTTGACTTTGAGTTTGAGTTTAGCTGAAGATTAGCTTTCTCTCTCTCTTCATGTTTCATTGCCAGACTTTGACCTTCTAAAAGTTACTTTCGAGCTGTCTGCCTAAGCAAAGAAACTTAATGTCTGTAATTCTCTGAAAGCTTCGAATTGTCTACGAATTGCCTTTTAAATGACTTTCAAATTGTAATCCAGCGACTACAAATAAAACAATTCTTTTTGGCACCTGAGGAGTTTATACTGCAAATTTCTGCTGAGTTCCAGTATTCGCAAAGTGCTACTGATAACCGAATAGCAGAGATGATATAAATTCCTTCAACTATACACAGTCGAATAATACAAGGAATCGAACAACTTAACACAGTCTACAAATATTACAAATCTTACAACTTGTCGTATTGCGCCAGGGCTTGATTCATCAACTAAGCTTCCCCCAAACTTGGCGTGGTTCGACAGGTTAAGATTCCCTTAAATTTAAGATTCCTTCATTTTGGCGTAGTCAGGCAGAAGGGGGGAGTACTGAACGACCTTCGGAGGCCCAGGTGACGACGGAAAGCTTCGAAGATAATCGGAGGAGGTCGGGAACCTTCGGGAAGCTTCGGAGATAATCGGAGGAGGCCCAAAAGACAGCCGGAACCCACAGCTAGACTGGGGTAAGAAATATCTTTTTCACCCATTAAAAGTCTTAAAGCTGCATCAATCAGTACTTCGACCCTTGAAAAGAACATTTTTTATAGACTGTGTTAAATAAATCAAGTGCCAGTCGTTCAGACTATCAGACGTGACTGGAAGATTAGTGACTGCAGTAACTAAAATAAAACGGCAGTCAGCGATCAAGGAAAGTTATGGCTGATCCAAATCAAAGTGTAGATTCAGAGCCTTTAGCAGACAGAAAATTACTCCCCACTACATCCAAGGGGGGTGCTGGAATACCAGATGTTTCTGTTGAAGATATGTTGGGGGATTTTAGATCTTTCATTCGTAGACAATTTGGACTGCCTGAAGTTGCTACAAAAATTGAATCAAAATATGATATCCCCAAAGGACAGTGGTCCCTTGATAATATCAAGAAGGCATGGGGTAAGACCACACGGTTAAACGGTGGAAGACGTATGAAATGGTCTTTTGCAGTAATGGCACAGCTCCAAAAACATCAAGAGACAATTGCTCAAATTAAATTTGATCATGAGTATAGGTCCACTAAAGACCAACTAATTGCAGTTGTTGAAGAATTGCAAGATGCAAAATCCAAACTTGAAACAGGTTTGCAAGATGCAAAATCCAAACTTGAGCATTATGATGAAATTAAAACAGATTTGCAAGTTGCAAAATCCAAACTTGAGCATTATGATGAAATTAAAACAGATTTGGAAGATGCAAAATCCAAACTTGAGCATTCTGATGAAATTAAAACAGAATTGCAAGCTGCAAAGTCCAAACTTGAGCATTATGATGAAATTAAAATAGATTTGGAAGTTGCAAAATCCAAACTTGAGCATTATGATGAAATTAAAACAGAATTGCAAGATGCAAAATCCAAACTTGAGCATTCTGATGAAATTAAAACAGATTTGCAAGTTACAAAATCCAAACTTGAGCATTATGATGAAATTAAAACAGATTTGCAAGATGCAAAATCCAAACTTGAAACAGAATTGCAAGTTGCAAAATCCAAACTTGAGCATTATGATGAAATTAAAACAGAATTGCAAGATGCAAAATCCAAACTTGAAACAGAATTGCAAGATGCAAAATCCAAACTTGAGCATTCTGATGAAATTAAAACAGGTTTGCAAGTTGCAAAATCCAAACTTGAGCATTATGATGAAATTAAAACAGATTTGCAAGTTGCAAAATCCAAACTTGAGCATTATGATGAAATTAAAACAGAATTGCAAGATGCAAAATCCAAACTTGAAACAGATTTGCAAGATGCAAAATCCAAACTTGAGCATTCTGATGAAATTAAAACAGGTTTGCAAGTTGCAAAATCCAAACTTGAGCATTATGATGAAATTAAAACAGAATTGCAAGCTGCAAAGTCCAATCTTGAGCATTATGATGAAATTAAAATAGATTTGCAAGTTGCAAAATCCAAACTTGAGCATTATGATGAAATTAAAACAGAATTGCAAGATGCAAAATCCAAACTTGAGCATTCTGATGAAATTAAAACAGATTTGCAAGTTGCAAAATCCAAACTTGAGCATTATGATGAAATTAAAACAGAATTGCAAGATGCAAAATCCAAACTTGAAACAGAATTGCAAGATGCAAAATCCAAACTTGAGCATTATGATGAAATTAAAACAGAATTGCAAGATGCAAAATCCAAACTTGAAACAGATTTGCAAGATGCAAAATCCAAACTTGAGCATTATGATGAAATTAAAACAGAATTGCAAGATGCAAAATCCAAACTTGAAACAGATTTACAAGATGCAAAATCCAAACTTGAACATTCTGATGAAATTAAAACAGATTTGCAAGTTGCAAAATCCAAACTTGAGCATTATGATGAAATTAGAACAGATTTGCAAAACAAAACCTCTGAACTCCAGCAATTTGAAATCCAAGTTTTTAAAGTGGAGTCAAAATACCAACAGTTGCAATTAACTACTGAGCGAAGCGATGATGAGTATAGGTCCACTAAAAAGCAACTAATTGCAGTTGTTGAAGAATTGCAAGATGCAAAATCCAAACTTGAGCATTCTGATGAAATTAAAACAGATTTGCGAAACAAAACCTCTGAACTCCAGCAGTTATCTTTTCAAATAACAGAATTCCAAAATCAAGTCTTTGAAGTGGAGTCAAAATACCGACAATTGCAATTAAAAACTGAGCGAATTGAACTTGAAAATTGCAAGTTAATGAAAGAAAGATGTGTTTTAGAAAGAAATATAACCAGCGTGACTGAACATTGCAATTCTTTGACAAACATGCTTTCTGTACAAAAGATTGAACAAACTCAGAAAGCAGTCCAAGTCACCCACCTAGTGGCACAATCGGCAATTGCACAGCCAAGATCAATTGTTAAACATAAATCATTTTCTCTGTCGGATGAATCAGACGAAGATAGTGTTCAAATCCAGCCCATGTTACCTGCTGCTCCAGCGGCGGCTGTTGCAGCACCTGCAGGAATATCAGCAGTAACTACAATTTCACCACCAGCGCTAGAGCAAACATGTACCCTTGCTCCATTAAAATCACGTAAGGAAATACCACAATGTCTTTTCTGTGGTAGAGTAGGACACTGGATGGCAAAATGCTATCAAAAACAACGGATGGATTCGAGAGATGATAATGAAGTAGACAATGTTCACTACAATACATTTCCACCTCATGGTCAACCATGTAACACGTACCAACAAGACACACCCAGTTTGGCTTCTGGTCAGCAACACTGGCTAAGCAACTACAACCATGGTTTGCTTTTACAGTTAATCAACAACAGTATCATAATAGCCCAACTGTTTACCACATGGCTTTATAGAATCATCTCAGGCAACTGCCTGTTCGGCCTTCCACCATTATCCAATATGAAGATGATGTTCTGATAACCTCTATCAATAAAGATGATCATGACAAAGATTTACGGATGGTCTTGAACCACCTCAGTACTAACAGTCACAAAGCTAGCTTTCACAAAGCACAAATTGCCCAGAAAGATGTTTACTTGGGACAGAAAATTTCCAAACGAAAAAGGGAACTTACTCAGAAGAGAACGGCTGCCATCAAAGCAGCTAAAGAACCCTCAATGTATCGCTAAAAAGTTGCCAAGAACTGTCAACTTAAGAAAACTGTCATTCTGAACGTTGCTTTATTAATTTAAAGAAATTAACATATCTTGTTAGCTGTGTTTCCTTTAACAGAATCGGCAAATTCATCTACAGAAAATCAAGATACAGCACAAGATTGGTTCAGTTATATATTTAATAAGTTATTGTATTTGATATTTTAAAATAAATGTTTGGAATTAGCCTGGAAATTAAAACTTCAAACAATGTGGAAGCTGGTTTAAAAAAAAACCCAACAATCTTTGATTAAAAGCCAAAAGAACAGGTTGTTCAAAGAAATTTGATAACGGGAATTTGGCAGCAATCCAACTTTTACTCCCAGTCCATTTGAGTGACAAAAAAAAGTTTAAAGATGCGAATGGCATCATTCCAAGCTATACGCCTCTTTTGTCTCTGTAAGAAAATTAACCCTTTCAACAAGCTTTTGTGTATTATCCAGAAGATGTCAAAGACTTGACATCAATTTTGACAATCATTTTACCATTTATTACTAGATCATATGTTCAACTTTTATTGTATAATAATTTTAATAATTATTTTGAAATGCCTGTTGCAATGTTAATTCCATTTTATTGTTTAAAACTGCAATGATTCTTTGCGCTTTTACCTATCCTATCGCATTAATGATGTATTTTAATCTTTCCTGATATATCTCAATTTTTCGATTTATCAAAGGGCCGACTGTAGAAGCCAGGTATTTCGAATACAACTAGTATAGGTAAAAGATAGCTGTTTAAGCATAAATGTTGAGCCCCACTTTTAATACCCATTTATACAGCATAATTCACTTATACTGAAGTCCGTTGTTCTGGCAAATGCATATTTTCAAAGACAGTGTGACATTAAAAAAAAAGCACAGGTGCAAGATAATTTGACACTGTCTTGTGCTAATTGTCAAGGCCAAGGGATTGAATACACAGCAACAGGAAGGCACCATTGTTCACAATGCAGATAACAGCTGGGCCAGAAAAGCTGATGTTGCACATTGAAGATGGACGGCTTGCCATCAAATCAAATGTGTTTGAGTCTAACCCAAACCAATTAGGATTATATTGGGGTGTAATTGGATGACTTAAGACAGATATGAAAGTGTATAACTGAAAAGTTTCTCCCGGCCATTTTAGGTTAGGTTGGGGTTTTTGTTGTCTTTGTGAGTATTGTCTTTGTAGGTTAAGTTTAGTTTTTAGTGTGTTGTCTGTGGTTTTATTGTCTTTGAAGGTGTGTTGTGCTGTGTTGTCTTTCTGTTAGTTTAGTCAGTTTTTGCCTTTGATTCTAGTCTCCAGTTTTGTTTTAGTGTTTAGATTTTAGGTTTATGTCTTTTGGGGGTTGTCAGGCTAACAGTCTGTGTCAGTGATGTTAGTCCACTTTTGACTTTGAGTTTGAGTTTAGCTGAAGATTAGCTTTCTCTCTCTCTTCATGTTTCATTGCCAGACTTTGACCTTTTAAAAGTTACTTTCGAGCTGTCTGCCTAAGCAAAGAAAGATAATGTCTGTAATTCTCTGAAAGCTTCGAATTGTCTACGAATTGCCTTTTAAATGACTTTCAAATTGTAATCCAGCGACTACAAATAAAACAATTCTTTTTGGCACCTGAGGAGTTTATACTGCAAATTTCTGCTGAGTTCCAGTATTCGCAAAGTGCTACTGATAACCGAATAGCAGAGATGATATAAATTCCTTCAACTATACACAGTCGAATAATACAAGGAATCGAACAACTTAACACAGTCTACAAATATTACAAATCTTATAACTTGTCGTATTGCGCCAGGACTTGATTCATCAACTAAGCTTCCCCCAAACTTGGCGTGGTTCGACAGGTTAAGATTCCCTTAAATTTAAGATTCCTTCATTTTGGCGTAGTCAGGCAGAAGGGGGGAGTACTGAACGACCTTCGGAGGCCCAGGTGACGACGGAAAGCTTCGAAGATAATCGGAGGAGGTCGGGAACCTTCGGGAAGCTTCGGAGATAATCGGAGGAGGCCCAAAAGACAGCCGGAACCCACAGCTAGACTGGGGTAAGAAATATCTTTTTCACCCATTAAAAGTCTTAAAGCTGCATCAATCAGTACTTCGACCCTTGAAAAGAACATTTTTTATAGACTGTGTTAAATAAATCAAGTGCCAGTCGTTCAGACTATCAGACGTGACTGGAAGATTAGTGACTGCAGTAACTAAAATAAAACGGCAGTCAGCGATCAAGAAAAGTTATGGCTGATCCAAATCAAAGTGTAGATTCAGAGCCTTTAGCAGACAGAAAATTACTCCCCACTACATCCAAGGGGGGTGCTGGAATACCAGATGTTTCTGTTGAAGATATGTTGGGGGATTTTAGATCTTTCATTCGTAGACAATTTGGACTGCCTGAAGTTGCTACTGTAAGGTTTTCGGGCAATTCGGCCCTTTTGGAGAAACTCAGAGACTGTAAACTGACTTTCCAGCCAAGGGAACAGAACCAGTTTTCCCAGCAGGCTTGGCCCGCTGAGCTGAGTGGGGACATAAGCACATAAATATTTACAAACACCCCCCTAGGAGCTACAAGGAAGAAGGAGCCAGACAACAAGATAACATCAAGACACAGACAAAGGGGCACGGGAATACACAGGAGGCTTGCATGCAAGCAGGACAATGGGATGGTCATAGCCCCATGCAAATGTAAATGACCTGGCCTCCACCAGAGCAGAATCCAATCAACACCCCATCAACATAGCAGCATCTCCGGAGCAGATGGAAGTCTTTGAAAATCTTCAAGGGAGCTCAACCTCGTTATCTCAAAAAAACAGACTGGAGGCGGACCTAGGGGAGGTACTCCCATCTCGACAGGTCTGACCGGCTCAAAGGGGGCGGGACCAGCGGGAACTTTAAATCTTACCTTTTTCAATGCAAAAGGGGCTGGCCGATCACAGGACAAAGCCAGGTAAAACAATATAAAAGGGGCTGTGTTTTCGAGTCGGGGTCTGTTCGTTCGTGGCTCGACCTCTGCACCCCTGACTTGACCTCTGCAGCCTGTGACCGTAAGTACCCTGCAGCAGCTTACGAAACTCCCTTGACTTTAATAGTGGTTGAGGCTTTGGGGAAGGGAACTTGTTTTGTGCCTGTGATATTGCTAAAACCTGTGTAAGCATAAGAATTTTCGTTGTGTCCGCTATATTACCTTTGAATAGACATAGTGTATATTAGAGTATAAGATTGTATTGTGTTTCTTCTGTTGATGATTTTGACCTGGGTTTTACAATAAACCTTGATTTGATGACAATTGGAGTCGTTTAAATTCTTCAATCTTTCACCAGCGACCTCTGACCAAGTCATTGTTAAAATACTCCTCACCTTAATTCCGGGTTCAGGAATCGAGGGTCATCTTGAGCGATTCACTCAGGACAGACTGCTGGTTAGGGAATAAACAGCAGTGTCCTATTCTCTCTCTTGGGAAAGCTACTCTAGTGGAGTAGGAACCGGGTGGCTGTTGCACCACCGGCAAGAGAGAGAATCACCTGGGTATTGGTAGGGGTCTGGAGATCTGTGTGATATAAGTCTCAGCCGGCTGTCGGTTAGGAATAAACGGCAGGCTTGAATCAGTGCTCTCTTCAGTGGAAGTGTCCCAGTGCGACATCCCCTGGCCTCTGAAGTTTCAGTGCCAGCTGGAGAGAGACACACACAGATATTCAAGCCCCAGATATCGGCCCAGTAGTGGAGTAGCGGAGATGGCACCCTCTACACTACAAAAATTGAATCAAAATATGATATCCCCAAAGGACAGTGGTCCCTTGATAATATCAAGAAGGCATGGGGTAAGACCACACGGTTAAACGGTGGAAGACGTATGAAATGGTCTTTTGCAGTAATGGCACAGCTCCAAAAACATCAAGAGACAATTGCTAAAATTAAATTTGATCATGAGTATAGGTCCACTAAAGACCAACTAATTGCAGTTGTTGAAGAATTGCAAGATGCAAAATCAAAACTTGAAACAGATTTGCAAGATGCAAAATCCAAACTTGAGCATTATGATGAAATTAAAACAGATTTGCAAGTTGCAAAATCCAAACTTGTGCATTATGATGAAATTAAAACAGAATTGCAAGATGCAAAATCCAAACTTGAGCATTCTGATGAAATTAAAACAGATTTGCAAGTTGCAAAATCCAAACTTGAGCATTATGATGAAATTAAAACAGAATTGCAAGATGCAAAATCCAAACTTGAAACAGAATTGCAAGATGCAAAATCCAAACTTGAGCATTATGATGAAATTAAAACAGAATTGCAAGATGCAAAATCCAAACTTGAAACAGATTTGCAAGATGCAAAATCGAAACTTGAGCATTATGATGAAATTAAAACAGAATTGCAAGATGCAAAATCCAAACTTGAAACAGATTTACAAGATGCAAAATCCAAACTTGAGCATTCTGATGAAATTAAAACAGATTTGCAAGTTGCAAAATCCAAACTTGAGCATTATGATGAAATTAGAACAGATTTGCAAAACAAAACCTCTGAACTCCAGCAATTTCAAATCCAAGTTTTTAAAGTGGAGTCAAAATACCAACAATTGCAATTAACTACTGAGCGAAGCGATGATGAGTATAGGTCCACTAAAAAGCAACTAATTGCAGTTGTTGAAGAATTGCAAGATGCAAAATCCAAACTTGAGCATTCTGATGAAATTAAAACAGATTTGCGAAACAAAACCTCTGAACTCCAGCAGTTATCTTTTCAAATAACAGAATTCCAAAATCAAGTCTTTGAAGTGGAGTCAAAATACCGACAATTGCAATTAAAAACTGAGCGAATTGAACTTGAAAATTGCAAGTTAATGAAAGAAAGATGTGTTTTAGAAAGAAATATAACCAGCGTGACTGAACATTGCAATTCTTTGACAAACATGCTTTCTGTACAAAAGATTGAACAAACTCAGAAAGCAGTCCAAGTCACCCACCTAGTGGCACAATCGGCAATTGCACAGCCAAGATCAATTGTTAAACATAAATCATTTTCTCTGTCGGATGAATCAGACGAAGATAGTGTTCAAATCCAGCCCATGTTACCTGCTGCTCCAGCGGCGGCTGTTGCAGCACCTGCAGGAATATCAGCAGTAACTACAATTTCACCACCAGCGCTAGAGCAAACATGTACCCTTGCTCCATTAAAATCACGTAAGGAAATACCACAATGTCTTTTCTGTGGTAGAGTAGGACACTGGATGGCAAAATGCTATCAAAAACAACGGATGGATTCGAGAGATGATAATGAAGTAGACAATGTTCACTACAATACATTTCCACCTCATGGTCAACCATGTAACACGTACCAACAAGACACACCCAGTTTGGCTTCTGGTCAGCAACACTGGCTAAGCAACTACAACCATGGTTTGCTTTTACAGTTAATCAACAACAGTATCATAATAGCCCAACTGTTTACCACATGGCTTTATAGAATCATCTCAGGCAACTGCCTGTTCGGCCTTCCACCATTATCCAATATGAAGATGATGTTCTGATAACCTCTATCAATAAAGATGATCATGACAAAGATTTACGGATGGTCTTGAACCACCTCAGTACTAACAGTCACAAAGCTAGCTTTCACAAAGCACAAATTGCCCAGAAAGATGTTTACTTGGGACAGAAAATTTCCAAACGAAAAAGGGAACTTACTCAGAAGAGAACGGCTGCCATCAAAGCAGCTAAAGAACCCTCAATGTATCGCTAAAAAGTTGCCAAGAACTGTCAACTTAAGAAAACTGTCATTCTGAACGTTGCTTTATTAATTTAAAGAAATTAACATATCTTGTTAGCTGTGTTTCCTTTAACAGAATCGGCAAATTCATCTACAGAAAATCAAGATACAGCACAAGATTGGTTCAGTTATATATTTAATAAGTTATTGTATTTGATATTTTAAAATAAATGTTTGGAATTAGCCTGGAAATTAAAACTTCAAACAATGTGGAAGCTGGTTTAAAAAATAACCCAACAATCTTTGATTAAAAGTCAAAAGAACAGGTTGTTCAAAGAAATTTGATAACGGGAATTTGGCAGCAATCCAACTTTTACTCCCAGTCCATTTGAGTGACAAAAAAAAAAGTTTAAAGATGCGAATGGCATCATTCCAAGCTATACGCCTCTTTTGTCTCTGTAAGAAAATTAACCCTTTCAACAAGCTTTTGTGTATTATCCAGAAGATGTCAAAGACTTGACATCAATTTTGATAATCATTTTACCATTTATTACTAGATCATATGTTCAACTTTTATTGTATAATAATTTTAATAATTATTTTGAAATGCCTGTTGCAATGTTAATTCCATTTTATTGTTTAAAACTGCAATGATTCTTTGCGCTTTTACCTATCCTATCGCATTAATGATGTATTTTAATCTTTTCTGATATATCTCAATTTTTCGATTTATCAAAGGGCCGACTGTAGAAGCCAGGTATTTCGAATACAACTAGTATAGGTAAAAGATAGCTGTTTAAGCATAAATGTTGAGCCCCACTTTTAATACCCATTTATACAGCATAATTCACTTATACTGAAGTCCGTTGTTCTGGCAAATGCATATTTTCAAAGACAGTGTGACATTAAAAAAAAAGCACAGTTGCAAGATAATTTGACACTGTCTTGTGCTAATTGTCAAGGCCAAGGGATTGAATACACAGCAACATGAAGGCACCATTGTTCACAATGCAGATAACAGCTAGGTCAGAAAAGCTGATGTTGCACATTGAAGATGGACGGCTTGCCATCAAATCAAATGTGTTTGAGTCTAACCCAAACCAATTAGGATTATATTGGGGTGTAATTAGATGACTTAAGACAGATATGAAAGTGTATAACTGAAAAGTTTCTCCCCGCCATTTTAGGTTAGGTTGGGGTTTTTGTTGTCTTTGTGAGACGAAGCCTGTGTGGCATATAAGGAAAGTAGGAAGGAACTTAAGCAGGGAGTCAGGAGGGCTAGAAGGGGTCATGAAAAGTCATTGGCAAATAGGGTTAAGGAAAATCCCAAGGCTTTTTACACTTACATAAAAAGCAAGAGGGTAGCCAGGGAAAGGGTTGGCCCACTGAAGGATAGGCAAGGGAATCTATGTGTGGAGCCAGAGGAAATGGGCGAGGTACTAAATGAATACTTTGCATCAGTATTCACCAAAGAGAAGGAATTGGTAGATGTTGAGTCTGGAGAAGGGGGTGTAGATAGCCTGGGTCACATTGTGATCCAAAAAGACGAGGTGTTGGGTGTCTTAAAAAATATTAAGGTAGATAAGTCCCCAGGGCCGGATGGGATCTACCCCAGAATACTGAAGGAGGCTGGAGAGGAAATTGCTGAGGCCTTGACAGAAATCTTTGGATCCTCGCTGTCTTCAGGGGATGTCCCGGAGGACTGGAGAATAGCCAATGTTGTTCCTCTGTTTAAGAAGGGTGGCAGGGATAATCCCGGGAACTACAGGCCGGTGAGCCTTACTTCAGTGGTAGGGAAATTACTGGAGAGAATTCTTCGAGACAGGATCTACTCCCATTTGGAAGCAAATGGACGTATTAGTGAGAGGCAGCACGGTTTTGTGAAGGGGAGGTCGTGTCTCACTAACTTGATAGAGTTTTTCGAGGAGGTCACTAAGATGATTGATGCAGGTAGGGCAGTAGATGTTGTCTATATGGACTTCAGTAAGGCCTTTGACAAGGTCCCTCATGGTAGACTAGTACAAAAGGTGAAGTCACACGGGATCAGGGGTGAACTGGCAAGGTGGATACAGAACTGGCTAGGCCATAGAAGGCAGAGGGTAGCAATGGAGGGATGCTTTTCTAATTGGAGGGCTGTGACCAGTGGTGTTCCACAGGGATCAGTGCTGGGACCTTTGCTCTTTGTAGTATATATAAATGATTTGGAGGAAAATGTAACTGGTCTGATTAGTAAGTTTGCAGACGACACAAAGGTTGGTGGAATTGCGGATAGCGATGAGGACTGTCTGAGGATACAGCAGGATTTAGATTGTCTGGAGACTTGGGCGGAGAGATGGCAGATGGAGTTTAACCTGGACAAATGTGAGGTAATGCATTTTGGAAGGGCTAATGCAGGTAGGGAATATACAGTGAATGGTAGAACCCTCAAGAGTATTGAAAGTCAAAGAGATCTAGGAGTACAGGTCCACAGATCACTGAAAGGGGCTACACAGGTGGAGAAGGTAGTCAAGAAGGCATACGGCATGCTTGCCTTCATTGGCCGGGGCATTGAGTATAAGAATTGGCAAGTCATGTTGCAGCTGTATAGAACCTTAGTTAGGCCACACTTGGAGTATAGTGTTCAATTCTGGTCGCCACACTACCAGAAGGATGTGGAGGCTTTAGAGAGGGTGCAGAAGAGATTTACCAGAATGTTGCCTGGTATGGAGGGCATAAGCTATGAGGAGCGATTGAATAAACTCGGTTTGTTCTCACTGGAACGAAGGAGGTTGAGGGGCGACCTGATAGAGGTATACAAAATTATGAGGGGAATAGACAGAGTGGATAGTCAGAGGCTTTTCCCCAGGGTAGAGGGGTCAATTACTAGGGGGCATAGGTTTAAGGTGAGAGGGGCAAAGTTTAGAGTAGATGTACGAGGCAAGTTTTTTACGCAGAGGGTAGTGGGTGCCTGGAACTCACTACCGGAGGAGGTAGTGGAGGCAGGGACGATAGGGACATTTAAGGGGCATCTTGACAAATATATGAATAGGATGGGAATAGAAGGATACGGACCCAGGAAGTGTAGAAGATTGTAGTTTAGTCGGGCAGTATGGTCGGCACGGGCTTGGAGGGCCGAAGGGCCTGTTCCTATGCTGTACATTTCTTTGTTCTTTGTTCTTTGTTTGAGTATTGTCTTTGTAGGTTAAGTTTAGTTTTTAGTGTGTTGTCTGTGGTTTTATTGTCTTTGAAGGTGTGTTGTGCTGTGTTGTCTTTCTGTTAGTTTAGTCAGTTTTTGCCTTTGATTCTAGTCTCCAGTTTTGTTTTAGTGTTTAGATTTTAGGTTTATGTCTTTTGGGGGTTGTCAGGCTAACAGTCTGTGTCAGTGATGTTAGTCCACTTTTGACTTTGAGTTTGAGTTTAGCTGAAGATTAGCTTTCTCTCTCTCTTCATGTTTCATTGCCAGACTTTGACCTTTTAAAAGTTACTTTCGAGCTGTCTGCCTAAGCAAAGAAAGATAATGTCTGTAATTCTCTGAAAGCTTCGAATTGTCTACGAATTGCCTTTTAAATGACTTTCAAATTGTAATCCAGCGACTACAAATAAAACAATTCTTTTTGGCACCTGAGGAGTTTATACTGCAAATTTCTGCTGAGTTCCAGTATTCGCAAAGTGCTACTGATAACCAAATAGCAGAGATGATATAAATTCCTTCAACTATACACAGTCGAATAATACAAGGAATCGAACAACTTAACACAGTCTACAAATATTACAAATCTTATAACTTGTCGTATTGCGCCAGGACTTGATTCATCAACTAAGCTTCCCCCAAACTTGGCGTGGTTCGACAGGTTAAGATTCCCTTAAATTTAAGATTCCTTCACCCCCCCTATCCCTGCTACGCTGTAAGAATCCCTTCCTCACTCTCGGGGTCTTCCCGGCCCAGACAAAACCCATGATGCTCTTTTCAATCCTTTTAAAAAAAGCCTTCGTGATCACCACCGGGAGGGACTGAAACACAAAGAGGAATCTCGGGAGGACCACCATCTTAACCGCCTGCACCCTCCCTGCCATTGACAGGGCTACCATATCCCATCTCTTGAAATCTTCCTCCATCTGTTCCACCAACCGCGTTAAATTTAACCTGTGCAATGTGCCCCAATTCTTATCTATCTGGATCCCCAGGTAACGAAAGTCTCTTGTTACCTTCCTCAACGGTAGGTCCTCTATTTCTCTACTCTGCTCCCCTGGATGCACCACAAACAACTCACTCTTCCCCATGTTCAATTTATACCCTGAAAAATCCCCAAACTCCCCAAGTATCCGCATTATTTCTGGCATCCCCTCCGCCGGATCCGCCACATATAGTAGCAAATCGTCCGCATACAAAGATACCCGGTGTTCTTCTCCTCCCCTAAGTACTCCCCTCCACTTCTTGGAACCCCTCAACGCTATCGCCAGGGGCTCAATCGCCAGTGCAAACAATAATGGGGACAGAGGGCATCACTGCCTTGTCCCTCTATGGAGCCGAAAATATGCCGATCCCCGTCCATTCGTGACCACGCTCGCCACTGGGGCCCTATACAATAGCTGCACCCATCCAACATACCCCTCTCCAAAACCAAATCTCCTCAACACCTCCCACAAATAATCCCATTCCACTCTATCAAATGCTTTCTCGGCATCCATCGCCACTACTATCTCTGTTTCTCCCTCTGGTGGGGCCATCATCATTACCCCTAACAACCTCCGTATATTCGTGTTCAGCTGTCTCCCCTTCACAAACCCAGTTTGGTCCTCGTGGACCACCCCTGGGACACATTCCTCTATTCTCATTGCCATTACCTTGGCCAGGACCTTGGCATCTACATTTAGGAGGGAAATTGGTCTGTAGGACCCGCATTGTAGCGGGTCCTTTTCCTTCTTTAAGAGAAGCGATATCGTTGCTTCAGACATAGTCGGGGGCAGTTGTCCCCTTTCCTTTGCCTCATTAAAGGTCCTCGTCAGTACCGGGGCAAGCAAGTCCAAATATTTTCTATAGAATTCGACTGGGAATCCATCCGGACCCGGGGCCTTTCCCGTCTGCATGCTCCTAATTCCTTTCACCACTTCTTCTACCTCGATCTGTGCTCCCAGTCCCACCCTTTCCTGCTCTTTCACCTTGGGAATTTCCAGCCGATCCATAAAGTCCATCATTCTCTCCCTCCCATCCGGGGGTTGAGCTTCATATAATTTTTTATAAAATGTCTTGAACACTTCATTCACTCTCTCCGCTCCCCGCTCCATCTCTCCTTCCTCGTCCCTCACTCCCCCTATTTCCCTCGCTGCTCCCCTTTTCCTCAATTGGTGTGCCAGCAACCTGCTCGCCTTCTCCCCATATTCATACTGTACACCCTGTGCCTTCCTCCATTGTGCCTCTGCAGTGCCTGTAGTCAGCAAGTCAAATTCCACATGCAGCCTTTGCCTTTCCCTGTACAATCCCTCCTCCGGTGCTTCCGCATATTGTCTGTCCACCCTCAAAAGTTCTTGCAGCAACCGCTCCCGTTCCTTACTCTCCTGCTTCCCTTTATGTGCCCTTATTGATATCAGCTCCCCCCTAACCACCGCCTTCAACGCCTCCCAGACCACTCCCACCTGGACCTCCCCATTATCATTGAGTTCCAAGTACTTTTCAATACACCCCCTCACCCTTAGACACACCCCCTCATCCGCCATTAGTCCCATGTCCATTCTCCAGGGTGGGCGCCCTCCTGTTTCCTCCCCTATCTCCAAGTCCACCCAGTGTGGGGCGTGATCCGAAATGGCTATAGCCGTATACTCCGTTCCCCTCACCTTCGGGATCAATGCCCTACCCAGCACAAAAAAGTCTATTCGCGAGTAGACTTTATGGACATAGGAGAAAAACGAGAACTCCTTACTCCTAGGTCTACTAAATCTCCACGGGTCTACACCTCCCATCTGCTCCATAAAATCTTTAAGCACCTTGGCTGCTGCCGGCCTCCTTCCAGTCCTGGACTTCGACCTATACAGCCCTGGTTCCAACACCGTGTTAAAGTCTCCCCCCATTATCAGCTTTCCCGTCTCTAGGTCCGGAATGCGTCCTAGCATCCGCCTCATAAAATTGGCATCATCCCAGTTCGGGGCATACACGTTTACCAAAACCACCTTCTCTCCCTGTAGTTTGCCACTCACCATCACGTATCTGCCCCCGTTATCCACCACTATAGTCTTTGCCTCGAACATTACCCGCTTCCCCACTAATATAGCCACCCCCCTGTTTTTCGCATCTAGCCCCGAATGGAACACCTGCCCCACCCATCCTTTGCGCAGCCTAACCTGGTCTATCAGTTTCAGGTGCGTTTCCTGTAACATAACCACATCTGCTTTAAGTTTCTTAAGGTGTGCGAGTACCCGTGCCCTCTTTATCGGCCCGTTCAGCCCTCTCACGTTCCACGTGATCAGCCGAGTTGGGGGGCTTCCCACCCCCCCCCCCTTGTCGATTAGCCATCATCTTTTTCCAGCTTCTCACCCAGTTCCCACGCAGCTGTATCTCCCCCAGGCGGTGCCCCCCCGCCCATCCTCTCCCGTACCCGCTCCCCCCTTTCCCCAGCAGCAGCAACCCAGTAATTCCCCCCTCCCACCCCCCCCGCTAGCGTAATTACTCCCCCCATGTTGCTCCCAGATGTCAGCAAGCTCTGGCTGACCTCGGCTTCCCCCCGTGACCACGGCTCGCACCGTGCAACGCCCCCTCCTTCCTGCTTCTCTATTCCCGCCATAATTATCATAGCGCGGGAGCCAAGCCCGTGCTTCTCCCCTGGCCCCGCTCCCCATGGCCAACGCCCCATCTCCTCTCCCTCCCCACCTCCCCCCATCACCACCTGTGGGAGAGAGAAAAGTTACCACACCGCAGGATTAGAACATAAAACCCCTCTTCGCCCCCCACATTCGCCCCACCACTTTGTCCAAACGTTCTTTTTAATAACCCACTCATTCCAGTTTTTCTTCCACAATAAAAGTCCACGCTTCATCCGCCGCCTCAAAGTAGTGGTGCCTCCCTCGATATGTGACCCACAGTCTTGCCGGTTGCAGCATTCCGAATTTTATCTTCTTTTTATGAAGCACCGCCTTGGCCCGATTAAAGCTCGCCCTCCTTCTCGCCACCTCCGCACTCCAGTCTTGATAAACGCGGATCACCGCGTTCTCCCATTTACTGCTCCGAGTTTTCTTCGCCCATCTAAGGACCATTTCTCTATCCTTAAAACGGAGGAATCTCACCACTATGGCTCTGGGAGTTTCTCCTGCTCTCGGTCCTCGCGCCATAACTCGGTATGCTCCCTCCACCTCCAACGGACCCGCCGGGGTCTCCGCTCCCATTAACGAGTGCAGCATCGTGCTCACATATGCCCCGACGTCCGCACCCTCCACACCGTCAGGAAGACCAAGAATCCTCAGGTTGTTCCTCCTTGCGTTGTTTTCCAGTGCCTCCAACCTTTCCACACATCGTTTCTGATGTGCCTCCTGTATCTCCGTCTTCACCACCAGGCCCTGTATATCGTCCTCATTCTCGGCTGCTTTCGCCTTCACGACCCGAAGCTCCCGCTCCTGGGTCTTTTGTTCCTCCTTTAGCCCTTCGATCGCCTGTAGTATCGGGGCCAACAGCTCTTTCTTCATTTCCTTTTTTATCTCTTCCACGCAGCATTTCAAGAACTCTTGTTGTTCAGGGCCCCATGTGAAACTGCCACCTTCCGACGCCATCTTGGTTTTTGCTTGCCTTCCTTGCCGCTGTTCCAAAGGATCCGCTGCAATCCGGCCACTTTCCTCTCCTTTTTCCATCCGTGTCCAGGGGGAATTCCCTTCTGGTTTACCGCACGGTGTTTTTAGCCGTTAAAATTGCCGTTGGGCCTCCTATCAAGAGCCCAAAAGTCCGTTCCACCAGGAGCTGCCGAAACGTGCGACTTAGCTGGTCATCGCCGCACCCGGAAGTCCACCCTCTTGCTTTTTATGTACGTGTAAAAAGCCTTGGGATTTTCCTTAACCCTATTTGCCAATGACTTTTCGTGACCCCTTCTAGCCCTCCTGACTCCTTGCTTAAGTTCCTTCCTACTTTCCTTATATTCCACACAGGCTTCGTCTGTTCCCAGCCTTCTAGCCCTGACAAATGCCTCCTTTTTCTTTTTGACGAGGCCTACAATATCTCTTGTTATCCAAGGTTCCCGAAATTTGCCGTATTTATCCTTCTTCCTCACAGGAAGATGCCGGTCCTGAATTCCTTTCCACTGACACTTGAAAGCCTCCCACATGTCAGATGTTCATTTACCCTCAAACATCCGCCCCCGACTTCCGGGTGCGGCGATGACCAGCTGAGTCGCACGTTTCGGCAGCTCCCTGTGAAACGGACTTTTGGGCTCTTGATAGGAGCCCCAACGGCAATTTTAACGGCTGAAAACACCGTGCGGTAAACCAGAAGGGTGTTCCCCCTGGACACGGATGGAAAAAGGAGAGGAAAGTGGCCGGATTGCAGCGGATCCTTTGGAACAACGGCAAGGAAGGCAAGCAGAAACCAAGATGGCGTCGGAAGGTGGCAATTTCATATGGGGCCCTGAACAACAAGAGTTTTTGAAACGCTGCGTGGAGGAGATAAAAAAGGAAATGAAGAAAGAGTTGTTGGCCCCGATACTACAGGCGATTGAAGGGCTGAAAGAGGAGCAAAAGACCCAGGAGCAGGAGCTTCGGGTCGTGAGGGCGAAAGCAGCAGAGAATGAAAACGACATACAGGGCCTGGTGGTGAAGTCGGAGATACAGGAGGCACACCAGAAACGATCTGTGGAGAGGTTGGAGGCACTGGAAAATAACGCAAGGAGGAACAACGTGAGGATTCTTGGCCTTCCTGAAGGTGTGGAGGGGGCGGACGTCGGGGCATATGTGAGCACGATGCTGCACTCGTTAATGGGAGTGGAGGCCCCGACGGGTCCGTTGGAGGTGGAGGGAGCATACCGAGTTATGGTGCGAGGACCGAGAGCGGGAGAAGCTCCCAGAGCCATAGTGGTGAGATTTCTCCGTTTTAAGGATAGAGAAATGGTCCTTAGATGGGCGAAGAAAACTCGGTGTAGTAAATGGGAGAACGCAGTGATCCGCGTCTATCAAGATTGAAGTGCGGAGGTGGCGAGAAGGAGGGCGAGCTTTAATCGGGCCAAAGCGGTACTTCACAAAAAAAAGATAAAGTTTGGAATGCTGCAACCGGCAAGACTGTGGGTCACATATCAAGGGAGGCACCACTACTTTGAGACGGCGGATGAAGCGTGGACTTTTATTGTAGAAGAAAAATTGGAATGATTGGACTACGAAAATGAACGTTTGGACAAAGTGGTGGGACGAGTGGGGGGGGGGGGCGAAGAGGGATTGTATGATTAATCCTGCGGTATGGTAACTTTTCTTTCTCCCACAGGTGGTGATGGGGGGAGGTGGGGAGGGAGAGGAGATGGGGCGTTGGCCATGGGAGGCGGGGCCGAGGGAGAGGCGCGGGCTTGGTTCCCGCGCTATGATAATTATGGCGGGAATAGAGAAGCAGGAAGGAGGGGGCGCCGCACGGGGCGAGCCGTGATCACGGGGGGAAGCCGAGGTCAGCCAGAGTTTGCTGACTTCTGGGAGCAACATGGGGGGAGTAATTACGCTAGCGGGGGGTCTAGCGGGGGGGGGGGGGGAGGGGGGAATTACTGGGTTGCTGCTGCTGGGGAAAGGGGGGAGTGGGTGTGGGAAAGGATGGGCGGGGGGGCACCGTCTGGGAGAAATACAGCCGCGTGGGAACTGGGCGAGAAGCTGGAAAAAGATGATGGCTAACCGGCAAGGGGGGGGGGTGGGAAGCCCCCCAACTCGGCTGATCACGTGGAACGTGAGGGGGCTTAACGGGCCGATAAAGAGGGCACGAGTACTCGCACACCTTAAGAAACTTAAAGCAGATGTGGTCATGTTACAGGAAACGCACCTGAAACTGATAGATCAGGTTAGGTTGCGCAAAGGATGGGTAGGGCAGGTGTTCCATTCGGGGCTGGATGCGAAAAACAGGGGGGTGGCTATATTAGTGGGGAAGCGGGTAATGTTCGAGGCAAAGACTATAGTGGCGGATAACGGGGGCAGATACGTGATGGTGAGTGGCAAATTACAGGGAGAGATGGTGGTTTTGGTAAACGTGTATGCCCCGAATTGGGAGGATGCCAATTTTATGAGGCGAATGCTAGGACGCATCCCAGACCTAGAGACGGGAAAGCTGATAATGGGGGGAGACTTTAACACGGTGTTGGAACCAAGGCTGGATAGGTCGAAGTCCAGGACTGGTAGGAGGCCGGCAGCAGCCAAGGTGCTTAAGGATTTTATGGAGCAGATGGGAGGGGTGGACCCGTGGAGATTCAGTAGACCTAGGAGTAAGGAGTTCTCGTTTTTCTCCTATGTCCATAAAGTCTATTCACGCATAGACTTTTTTGTGTTGGGTAGGGCATTGATCCCGAGGGTGAGGGGAACGGAATATACGGCTATAGCCATTTCGGATCATGCCCCACACTGGGTAGACTTGGAGATAGGGGAGGAAACAAGAGGGCGTCCACCCTGGAGAATGGATATGGGACTAATGGCGGATGAGGGGGTGTGCTTAAGGGTGAGGGGATGCATTGAAAAGTACTTGGAACTCAATGACAATGGGGAGGTTCAGGTGGGAGTGGTCTGGGAGGCGTTGAAGGCGGTGGTTAGGGGGGAGCTGATATCAATAAGGACACATAAAGGGAAGCAGGAGAGTAAGGAACGGGAGCGGTTGTTGCAAGAACTTTTGAGGGTGGACAGACAGTATGCGGAAGCACCGGAGGAGGGACTGTATAGGGAAAGGCAAAGGCTGCATGTGGAATTTGACTTGCTGACCACAGGCACTGCAGAGGCACAATGGAGGAAGGCGCAGGGTGTACAGTATGAATATGGAGAGAAGGCGAGCAGATTGCTGGCACACCAATTGAGGAAAAGGGGAGCAGCGAGGGAAATAGGGGGGGTGAGAGACGAAGATGGAGAGACGGAGCGGGGAGCGGAGAGAGTGAATGAAGTGTTTAAGACATTTTATAAAAAATTGTATGAAGCTCAACCCCCGGATGGGAGGGAGAGAATGATGGACTTTTTGGATCGGCTGGAAATTCCCAAGGTGAAAGAGCAGGAAAGGGTGGGACTGGGAGCACAGAACGAGGTAGAAGAAGTGGTGAAAGGAATTAGGAGCATGCAGACGGGAAAGGCCCCGGGTCCGGATGGATTCCCAGTCGAATTCTATAGAAAATATTTGGACTTGCTTGCCCCGGTACTGACGAGGACCTTTAATGAGGCAAAGGAAAGGGGACAACTGCCCCCGACTATGTCAGAAGCAACGATATCGCTTCTTTTAAAGAAGGAAAAGGATCCGCTACAATGCGGGTCCTACAGACCAATCTCCCTCCTCAATGTAGATGCCAAGGTCTTGGCCAAGGTAATGGCAATGAGAATAGAGGAATGTGTCCCGGGGGTGGTTCATGAGGACCAAACTGGGTTTGTGAAGGGGAGACAGCTGAACACGAACATACGGAGGTTGTTAGGGGTAATGATGATGGCCCCACCAGAGGGTGAAACGGAGATAGTAGTGGCGATGGATGCCGAGAAAGCATTTGATAGAGTGGAGTGGGATTATCTGTGGGAGGTGTTGAGGAGATTTGGGTTCGGAGAGGGGTATGTTAGATGGGTGCAGCTGTTGTATAGGGCCCCAGTGGCGAGTGTGGTCACGAATGGACGGGGATCGGCATATTTTCGGCTCCATAGAGGGACAAGGCAGGGATGTCCTCTGTCCCCATTACTGTTTGCACTGGCGATTGAGCCCCTGGCGATAGCGCTGAGAGGTTCCAAGGGATGGAGGGGAATACTTAGGGGAGGAGAAGAACACCGGGTATCTTTATATGCGGATGATCTGCTACTATATGTGGCGGATCCAGCGGAGGGGATGCCAGAAATAATGCGGATACTTGGGGAGTTTGGGGATTTTTCAGGGTATAAATTGAATATGGGAAAGAGTGAGCTGTTTGTGGTGCATCCAGGGGAGCAGAGTAGAGAAATAGAAGACCTACCGTTGAGGAAGGTAACAAGAGACTTTCGTTACCTGGGGATCCAGATAGCTAAGAATTGGGGCACATTGCACAGGCTAAATTTGACGCGGTTGGTGGAACAGATGGAGGAAGATTTCAAGAGATGGGATATGGTAGCATTGTCAATGGCAGGGAGGGTGCAGGCAGTTAAGATGGTGGTCCTCCCGAGATTCCTTTTTGTGTTTCAGTGTCTCCCGGTGGTGATCACGAAGGCTTTTTTCAAAAGGATAGAAAAGAGCATTATGGGTTTTGTTTGGGCCGGGAAGACTCCGAGAGTGAGGAAGGGATTCTTACAGCGTAGTAGGGATAGGGGGGGGCTGGCACTACCGAGCCTAAGTGAGTATTATTGGGCCGCTAATATTTCAATGGTGAGTAAGTGGATGGGAGAGGAGGAAGGAGCGGCGTGGAAGAGATTAGAGAGGGCGTCCTGTAGGGGGACCAGCCTGCAGGCTATGGTGACAGCCCCATTGCCGTTCTCACCAAGGAACTATACCACGAGTCCGGTGGTGGTAGCTACACTGAAGATTTGGGGACAGTGGAGACGGCATAGGGGAAAGACTGGAGCCTTGGGGGGGTCCCCGATAAGAAACAACCATAGGTTTGCCCCGGGGGGAATGGATGGGGGATATGGAATGTGGCAAAGAGCAGGAATAACGCAACTGAAAGATCTATTTGTGGATGGGAAGTTTGCGAGTCTGGGAGCGCTGACCGAGAAATATGGGTTGCCCCAAGGGAATGCATTCAGGTACATGCAATTGAGGGCTTTTGCGAGGCAGCAGGTGAGGGAATTCCCGCAGCTCCCGACACAAGAGGTGCAGGACAGAATCATCTCAAAGAAATGGGTGGGGGACGGTAAGGTGTCGGATATATATAGGGAAATGAGAGACGAAGGGGAGACTATGATGGACGAACTAAAAGGGAAATGGGAAGAAGAGCTAGGGGAGGAGATTGAGGAGGGGATGTGGGCAGATGCCCTAAACAGGGTAAACTCGTCGTCCTCGTGCGCCAGGCTAAGCCTGATTCAGTTTAAGGTATTACACAGGGCACATATGACTGGAACACGGCTCAGTAAAATTTTTGGGGTGGAGGATAGGTTTAAGGTGAGAGGGGCAAAGTTTAGAGTAGATGTACGAGGCAAGTTTTTTACGCAGAGGGTAGTGGGTGCCTGGAACTCACTACCGGAGGAGGTAGTGGAGGCAGGGACGATAGGGACATTTAAGGGGCATCTTGACAAATATATGAATAGGATGGGAATAGAAGGATACGGACCCAGGAAGTGTAGAAGATTGTAGTTTAGTCGGGCAGTATGGTCGGCACGGGCTTGGAGGGCCGAAGGGCCTGTTCCTGTGCTGTACATTTCTTTGTTCTTTGTTCTTTGTTCTTTGTTGGTAGGTGTGCGAGGTGCTCGAGAAGCCCAGCGAATCATACCCATATGTTTTGGTCATGCCCGGCACTACAGGGGTTTTGGATGGGGGTGACAAAGGTGCTTTCGAAAGTAGTAGGAGTCCGGGTCGAACCAAGCTGGGGGTTGGCTATATTTGGGGTTGCACAAGAGCCGGGAGTGCAGGAGGCGAAAGAGGCCGATGTTTTGGCCTTTGCGTCCCTAGTAGCCCGGCGCAGAATATTGCTAATGTGGAAAGAAGCCAAGCCCCCGGGGGTGGAGACCTGGATAAATGATATGGCGGGGTTCATAAAGTTAGACCGGATTAAGTTCGTCCTAAGGGGGTCGGCTCAAGGGTTTACTAGGCGGTGGCAACCGTTCGTCGAATATCTTGCGAAAAGATAGATAGGGGAGAACAAAGAAGGCAGCAGCAGCGGCCCAGGACTTGGGGGGGGGGGGGGAGGGATGGGGGGGGGGGGTGGGGGGGGGGGGGGTGGCCTGAGACAAGGCAGTTGCCAATTAGGGCTAGTTTTTATTTTTTGTTATTTAATATTTATTTATTTGTTGTTGTTTTTGTTTAAATTTAAAAAAGGTCATTATTATCTGTGTTGTTACAATGTTGTGTAAAGGATGCACAATGTACTGTGTTGGTTGACCAAAAATTTTCAATAAAATATTATTTTTAAAAAAAAAACATCCGCCCCCAATCTCGGTTCTTCAGTTCCCGCATAATATATATATCACAGCACCCCGGGTGGCCGGGACGAGCAATGACAGTGAATGATTACAGCACCCCGGGTGGCACAGAGGTGTGGTGACAGTGAATGATTACAGCACCCCAGGTGGCGGGGAGGAGCGGTGACAGTGAATGATCACAGCACCCCAGGTGGTGGGGAGTAGCAGTGAGAGTGAATGATCACAGTGCCCCGGGTGGCGGGGAGGAGCAGTGACAGTGAATGATCACAGCACCCCAGGTGGTGGGGAGTAGCAGTGAGAGTGAATGATCACAGTGCCCCGGGTGGCGGGGAGGAGCAGTGACAGTGAATGATCACAGCGCCCCAGGTGGTGAGGAGGAGAAGTGACAGTGAATGATCACAGCACCCCGGGTGGCGGGGAGGAGCAGTGACAGTGAATGATCACAGCGCCCCAGGTGGTGAGGAGGAGCAGTGACAGTGAATGATCACAGTGCCCCGGGTGGTGGGGAGGAGCAGTGACAGTGAATGATCACAGTGCCCCGGGTGGCGGGGAGGAGCAGTGACAGTGAATGATCACAGCGCCCCGGGTGGCGGGGAGGAGCAGTGACAGTGAATGGTCACAGTGCCCTGGGTGGCGGGGAGGAGCAGTGACAGTGAATGGTCACAGTGCCCCGGGTGGCGGGGAGGAGCAGTGACAGTGAATGATCACAGCGCCCCGGGTGGCGGGGAGGAGCAGTGACAGTGAATGGTCATAGCGCCTCCGGGTGGCGGGGAGGAGCAGTGACAGTGAATGATCACAGTGCCCCGGGTGGCGGGGAGGAGCAGTGACAGTGAATGGTCATAGCGCCCCCAGGTGGCGGGGAGGAGCAGTGACAGTGAATGATCACAGCGCCCTGGGTGGCGGGGAGGAGCAGTGACAGTGAATGATCACAGTGCCCCGGGTGGCGGAGAGGAGCAGTGACAGTGAATGATCACAGTGCCCCGGGTGGCGGGGAGGAGCAATGACGGGGAATGGTCACAGTGCCCCGGGTGGCGGGGAGGAGCAGTGACAGTGAATGATCACAGCGCCCCGGGTGGCGGTGAGGAGCAGTGACAGTGAATGATTACAGTGCCCCGGGTGGCGGGGAGGAGCAATGACGGTGAATGGTCACAGTGCCCCGGGTGGCGGGGAGGAGCAATGACGGGGAATGGTCACAGTGCCCCGGGTGGCGGGGAGGAGCAGTGACAGTGAATGATCACAGCGCCCCGGGTGGCGGGGAGGAGCAGTGACAGTGAATGATTACAGTGCCCCGTGTGGCGGGGAGGAGCAATGATGGTGAATGGTCACAGTGCCCCGGGTGGCGGGGAGGAGCAGTGACCGTGAATGGTCACAGTGCCCCGGGTGGCGGGGAGGAGCAGTGACAGTGAATGATCACAGCGCCCCGGGTGGCGGAGAGGAGCAGTGACAGTGAATGATTACAGTGCCCCGGGTGGCGGGGAGGAGCAATGATGGTGAATGGTCACAGTGCCCCGGGTGGCGGGGAGGAGCAGTGACCGTGAATGGTCACAGTGCCCCGGGTGGCGGGGAGGAGCAGTGACAGTGAATGGTCATAGCGCCCCCGGGTGGCGGGGAGGGGCAGTGACAGTGAATGATCATAGCGCCCCCGGGTGGCGGGGAGGGGCAGTGACAGTGAATGATCACAGCGCCCCGGGTGGCGGGGAGGAGCAGTGACAGTGAATGATCACAGTGCCCCAGGTGGCGGGGAGGAGCAGTGACAGTGAATGATCACAGTGCCCCGGGTGGCGGGGAGGAGCAATGACGGTGAATGGTCACAGTGCCCCGGGTGGCGGGGAGGAGCAGTGACAGTGAATGATCACAGCGCCCGGGTGGCGGGGAGGAGCAGTGACAGTGAATGGTCATAGCGCCCCCAGGTGGCGGGGAGGAGCAGTGACAGTGAATGATCACAGCGCCCTGGGTGGCGGGGAGGAGCAGTGACAGTGAATGATCACAGTGCCCCGGGTGGCGGGGAGGAGCAGTGACAGTGAATGATCACAGTGCCCCGGGTGGCGGGGAGGAGCAATGACGGGGAATGGTCACAGTGCCCCGGGTGGCGGGGAGGAGCAGTGACAGTGAATGATCACAGCGCCCCGGGTGGCGGGGAGGAGCAGTGACAGTGAATGATTACAGTGCCCCGGGTGGCGGGGAGGAGCAGTGACCGTGAATGGTCACAGTGCCCTGGGTGACGGGGAGGAGCAGTGACAGTGAATGATTACAGTGCCCCGGGTGGCGGGGAGGAGCAATGACGGTGAATGGTCACAGTGCCCCGGGTGGCGGGGAGGAGCAGTGACAGTGAATGATCACAGTGCCCCGGGTGGCGGGGAGGAGCAGTGACAGTGAATGATCACAGTGCCCCGGGTGGCGGGGAGGAGCAATGACGGGGAATGGTCACAGTGCCCCGGGTGGCGGGGAGGAGCAGTGACAGTGAATGATCACAGCGCCCCGGGTGGCGGGGAGGAGCAGTGACAGTGAATGATTACAGTGCCCCGGGTGGCGGGGAGGAGCAGTGACCGTGAATGGTCACAGTGCCCTGGGTGACGGGGAGGAGCAGTGACAGTGAATGATTACAGTGCCCCGGGTGGCGGGGAGGAGCAATGACGGGGAATGGTCACAGTGCCCCGGGTGGCGGGGAGGAGCAGTGACAGTGAATGATCACAGCGCCCCGGGTGGCGGGGAGGAGCAGTGACAGTGAATGATTACAGTGCCCCGGGTGGCGGGGAGGAGCAGTGACCGTGAATGGTCACAGTGCCCTGGGTGACGGGGAGGAGCAGTGACAGTGAATGATTACAGTGCCCCGGGTGGCGGGGAGGAGCAATGACGGTGAATGGTCACAGTGCCCCGGGTGGCGGGGAGGAGCAGTGACAGTGAATGGTCACAGTGCCCCGGGTGGCGGGGAGGAGCAGTGACAGTGAATGGTCACAGTGAGTGAGAAAGCTGCTTTCCAGTAGCAATCTGCGCATTAACACTGAACCGAAGGAGCAGTATCACTCCTCCCATTAAAACTGACAAAAGGGATTTAAGTACTTTTTAACATAAGAGAACATTTTATAATAATAGCCTTTATTATTGTCACAAGTAGGCTTACATTAACACTGCAATGAAGTTACTGTGAAAAGCCCCTAGTCGCCACATTCCGGCACCTGTTCGGGTACACAGAGGGAGAATTCAGAATGTCCAAATCACCGAACAAGCACGTCTTTCGGGACTTGTGGGAGGAAACCGGAGCACCCGGAGGAAACCCACGCAGACACGGGGAGAACGTGCAGACTCCGCACAGACAGTGACCCAAGCCGGAATCGAACCTGGGACCCTGGAGCTGTGACGCAAAATTAATTATATAGTAAATGCATATAAATATGAAAAAAAGACTTCTATAAATTAGGTGTTTATACCCCCATTACACCAAAACACACAAAAACAATCTTTTTTTTGTGATTTGCCTCGGCAACACAATAAGAATCTGACTTTTTCATCCATGTTCAGGTTTCACATTCACACCAGTCACTCTGAAATTTCTTCTTCAAAATGACAATCAGGTGTTGTCAGGGTGTAATCCAGACAGTCCGGGTACCGCTCCAGACATCTGGGTTCCAATCCCACCCCAGCAGGTGGTGAAATTTAAATTCAATAAAAATCTGGAATGAAAAGCCTAATGATGACCATGAAACCATTGCCGATTGTCGTAAAACCCCATCTGGGTCACTAATTTCGTGAAGGAAATCTGCCGTCCTTACCCGGTCTGGCCTACATGTGACTCCAGACCCACAGCAATGTGGATGACTCTTAATTGCCCACCACTGAAATGGCCGAGCGAGCCACTCAGTTTAGGGGCAATTAGGGACGAGCAACAAATGCTGACCCTGCCAGAGACACCCACAGCCCAGGAATTAAAGCTGCCTCCAGACCCTGAATCTGGAATATTCAATCAGCATTCTAGATTCATCTTTTCCTCTTCAATGGTGAGTTATGATTTAAATTTAATTCGCCTGTTTAGTTGGTATAAATGGAACAGGTATTAATGACATCATGAAATGGGCAGCACTGTGGCGCAGTGGTTAGCACTGCGGCCTCACGGCACCGAGGTCCCGGGTTCGATCCCGGCTCTGGGTCACTGTCCGTGTGGAGTTTGCACATTCTCCCCGTGTCTGCGTGGGTTTCGCCCCCACAACCCAAAGATGTGCAGGGTAGGTGGAATGGCCGCGCTAAATTGCCCCTTAATTGGAAAAAATGGGCACTCTAAATTTATTTTTAAAAATGAATGACATCACCACAGTTTGATGAAGTTTCTGGACCTCGGTGGGTAACCCTCACCCTCCAGTCAGGCAGCTACTCTAGAGACTGGAGTTCTGTGTCCAGACTAATGTTTACCTCTCAACCAAAACCCCTAAAATTTATTCTCTGCTTATTATCTGTGTGATCTTCTCATATGCAAATTGGCTGCTGTGTTTTCCATCGCCAAACAGGGACTACAGCTCAAAAGTATTCCATTGGGTGGCTGTCAAATGCTTTGCGCTGTCGAGATGCTGTGAAAGGGGCTGTAGAAATGCAAATCTCCCCATTGCTTGATGAGAAAGTGTGGGTTCACGCAAATGTGTACCCTCCCCTGCCAGAATGAATATACTCTCATGTTCCATAAACATTGATGCAATGTCATTTCAGAGTCCCACATTGAGTACATGGAAACCTGTGAGTTCTCAGAGTCTCACTCGGCCAGCCCATATCGTAGATAGGACAACCTACTATTGGCTCAGGCTCCGTATTGGGAGGTCATGCACTCAATAAACCTTCAGCGGAATTCTCTGTCCAATCGGGTTTCACGATTCCGCTGTCGCTGGACAGAGAATCCTCTCCCTCGTCTTCAATACCTGACCCATTTTAGAAAGGGTTTAATTGGCTGGTGGGAAGGAAGTTTCTGTCCAATATCAGGCAAAGCTGTGCTAACGTGTGTAAAGGTTGGGTAAAGACTTCATTAATGCATTGTGGACAACATTAATTTGCCAACCTTTGGAAGAAATGCTTAAAATTTGAACATGTAGTATTTTTTGCGCCCAAATGTGTCCTACAAAAATAAGAAAATCGATCAGTTTAATATCAGGAATGGGTGTTGAACATTAACGGTGTCTGGCTGACCGCTTTGTCGACAATCATCAAATTGTTTAACTCTTTCTACTTTGTGTCTATTCCATTTGAGGAACTGAAAAGGACAAGGTCATTTAAAAAAGAAAGTCCTTTACTCCATATTGGTGCCTAATTTTAATAAATGTTAATTTT
The DNA here is from genome assembly GCF_047496885.1 of Scyliorhinus torazame. Lineage (NCBI taxonomy): Eukaryota > Metazoa > Chordata > Chondrichthyes > Carcharhiniformes > Scyliorhinidae > Scyliorhinus > Scyliorhinus torazame. The sequence goes on along the minus strand of NC_092718.1, from coordinate 1,534,578 downwards.
CTCTCTGCAACATTTCTATTCTTGGCAGTGGGAGTATCCAGAGCCAACTGGCCTTTTTTAAAAAGTTTGTTTATTGAGGTTTTACATTTTGACAAAATGAGGTGGCCCAGCCAGAAAAACAGGCTCCGCAAACTGGACAGTGGCGGCGACAGGAGTATAATCTGCTCAATACAATCATCAGGCAAAACTTGCTGCCTCTACAAACCCAACCAGAGAATAAAGGGGAAACAAGATGTGATTAAAACATGGTGAAATGGTTCACATCTTCCCACGCAGCGATTGGTTGCAGTTGCCAGGAGTGTTCAGGATAAATTCTCCTCAGTGTACAGTGCGCACCAGCATACAAATCCCTCAATTCCAGCAGCAAGGGGTGGCACGGAGACACAGTGGTTAGCACAGATGCCTCATGATGCTGAGGACCCGGGTTTGACCCCGACCCCGAGTCACTGTCCCTGTGGAGTTTGCACATTCTCCCCGTATCTGCGTGGGTCTCACCCCACAACCCAAAGATGGGCAGGGTAGGTGGATTGGCCACATTAAATTGCCCCTTAATTGGGAAAAAAAGAATTGGGTACTCTAAATTAAAAAAAACTCCAGCAGTGCCAGAGACACTAATGACACATCGCAACCTCCTCTCCTCGGATACCAGCCCCATCTGCACCCCTGCAGGAACCAACCACGGATTCTTTACACCCACCCCTAAAAAAAGGAAACATACAATGAAAATACCCAAGAACTCCAGTTTTAAAAGGGTGCTACATAAATATCACACAACGCAAGGTTGAGAAAGCAGGGCCTTTAACCTTAGCTGGTACGGGAATTGAACCCGTGTTGTCCTCGTTCTACCAGCTGTCCAACCAATGGAGTTAAACCGGCCCCGACAAAAAGGAGTAAAACTGAAGGCCGGCACGGTGACGCAGTGGTTAGCACTGCTGCCTCACGGCGCCGAGGTCCCAGGTTCGATCCCGGGTCACAGTCCGTGTGGAGTTTGCACATTCTCCCCGTGTCTGCGTGAGTCTCACCTCCACAACCCAAAGATGTGCAGGGCAGGTGGATTGGCCACGCTAAATTGCCCCTTAATTGAAAAAAGAATTGGGTACTCTAAAATTTTAAAATTTCACATAATCGACTAGGGGCCGGGTTGGAACCCAGGTCCTAAGTCCAACAGGCAGCAGTGCTAACCACTGCGCCGCCGCTCCCTCCTCCTTTAGTTCATACTTGTACAAATTTCATGATTGTCTTTTTTTGGGACATAAGAACATAAGAACTAGGAGCAGGAGTAGGCCATCTGGCCCCTCGAGCCTGCTCCACCATTCAATGAGATCATGGCTGATCTTTTGTGGACTCAGCTGCACTTTCCGGCCCGAACACCATAACCCTTAATCCCTTTATTCTTCAAAAAACTATCTATCTTTATCTTAAAAACATTTAATGAAGGAGCCTCAACTGCTTCACTGGGCAAGGAATTCCATAGATTCACAACCCTTTGGGTGAAGAAGTTCCTCCTAAACTCAGTCCTAAATTTACTTCCCCTTATTTTGAGGCTATGCCCCCTAGTTCTGCTTTCACCCGCCAGTGGAAACAACCTATCCACATCTATTCTATCTATTCCCTTCATAATCTTATATGTTTCTATCAGATCCCCCCTCATCCTTCTAAATTCCAATGAGTACAGTCCCAGTCTACTCAACCTTTCCTCGTAATCCAACCCCTTCAGCTCTGGGATTAACCTAGTGAATCTCCTCTGCACACCCTCCAGTGCCACTACGTCCTTTCTCAAGTAAGGAGACCAAAACTGAACACAATACTCCAGGTGTGGCCTCACTAACACCTTATACAATTGCAGCATAACCCCCCTAGTCTTAAACTCCATCCCTCCAGCAATGAAGGACAAAACTCCATTTGCCTTCTTAATCACCTGTTGCACCTGTAAACCAACTTTTTGTGACTCATGCACTAGCACACCCAGGTCTCTCTGCACAGCAGCATGTTTTAATATTTTATCATTTAAATAATAATCCCTTTTGCTGTTATTCCTACCAGAATGGATAACCTCACATTTGTCAACATTGTATTCCATCTGCCAGACCCTAGCCCATTCACTTAGCCTATCCAAATCCCTCTGCACTTTTTGCTTTACCACTTATCTTAGTGTCGTCTGCAAACTTGGACACATTGCCCTTGGTCCCCAACTCCAAATCATCTATGTAAATTGTGAACAGTTGTGGGCCCAACACTGATCCCTGAAGGACACCACTAGCTACTGATTGCCAACCAGAGAAACACCCATTAATCCCCACTCTTTGCTTTCTATTAATTAACCAATCCTCTATCCATGCTACTATTTTCCCCTTAATGCCATGCATCTTTATCTTATGCAGCAACCTTTTGTGTGGCACCTTGTCAAAGGCTTTCTGGAAATCCAGATATACCACATCCATTGGCTCCCCGTTATCTACCGCACTGGTAATGTCCTCAAAAATTCCACTATATTAGTTAGGCACGACCTGCCCTTTATGAACCCATGCTGCATCTGCCCAATAGGACAATGTCCATCCAGATGCCTCGCTATTTCTTCCTTGATGATAGATTCCAGCATCTTCCCTACTACCGAAGTTAAGCTCACTGGCATATAATTACCCGCTTTCTGCCTACCTCCTTTTTTAAACAGTGGTGTCACGTTTGCTAATTTCCAATCTGCCGGGACTATCCCAGAGTCGAGTGAGTTTTGGTAAATTATCACTAGTGCATTTGCAATTTCCCTAGCCATCTCTTTTAGCACTCTGGGATGCATTCCATCAGGTCCAGGAGACTTGTCTACCTTTAGCCCCATTAGCTTGCCCATCACTATCTCCTTGGTGATAACAATCTTCTCAAGGTCCTCACCTGTCATAGCCTCATTTTCATCAGTCACCGGCATAGTATTTGTGTCTTCCACTGTGAAGACCGACCCAAAAAACCTGTTCAGTTCCTCAGCCATTTCCTCATCTCCCATTATAAATCTCCCTTCTCATCCTCTAAAGGACCAATATTTACCTTAACCACTCTTTTTTGTTTTATATATTTGTAGAAACTTTTACTATCTGCTTTGCTCTGTGTCCCGGATGATCCTGATTGGAGTTTTGCGAAGAGCAGAGTTAAATCGTAGAGAATCTTCATTTGACTGTGGCGATCGGAGTTGGCTGGGCTGGGCTGGGGGGGGGGGGGGGGGGGGGCTAGGCTGGGCTGGTGGGGGCCTTTTGAATTTTGCTGGAACAGGATAACAGGTGACTCTCGCCCTCGTGCTCACACCTCGCACACCCTCGTGCTCACACCTCGCACTCACATCTTGCACATCCTCGTGCTCACACCTCGCACACCCTCGTGCTCACATCGCACACCCTCATGCTCACATCGCACACTCGTGCTCACACCTTGCACACCCTCGTGCTCACACCTTGCACACCCTCGTGCTCACACCTTGCACACCCTCGTGCTCACACCTTGCAGGAGAACAGACAACAATAAATACCCAGCAACATAATCACAAGGGAGTAACATCCAGGATCATTGAAGAATTTCAGGATAATGACACCATCTATGTTGTGAAAGCCATGACAGGATAATCGGACACATCAGGATCTCTCGAGGTTACCAACGAATGAAGCACCTTCACTGTGCCACTGCCCCGACACCCAAGTGATCCCCAGCCTCGGCCCCGGCCAGAGGGTCTGACCCGACATGATCCACCTCCTCCGATCCCTCATGACGAGCATAGAGAACAGGATAATACAGGGCATGTGGTTGGGGTGCCCAGCCGATCCCAGGCCTCGAAGACTGGATACTCGGTGCTCCGTCGAACCTGATAAGACCAGCCTCCAAGTCAAGATTACTAAAGCATGGCAGCCAAACTCAATCAGGATCTCACCTCCCACTTCTCGCTTGGGACCGGACTCACGAACACTCCATATCCGACCCCTACCCCCCGAAGCCGTCAGGATAGACGTCACGTCATGAATCAGGATCTCAATGAATCGAAGGCAGGCCTTTGCCAGAGAAAGTGCGCTATGGAATACAAGGATTCTCTCCTGTGCCAAAACCATTTTCCCGAGGATACTTCGGAGTTCCTCAAAGTGAGCTGCAGAGACCCTGAAGCACAGAGTCGACATCTTCTGTTGTTGAAAAGTCACCACTATTCTTAAAGTCCCCCTATACCAAAAAGGGCCGACATTCTAAATGGTGAACAGGAATTCTCACTCCCCGACTCCAATGCAGGCTTCAGTGGGTGCTATTCAGGTCAAACTATATTTTCAAGTTATCCCCCGGTATAACCCATACCTTCACCAAAGATTTCATCTACTTACCACTTAGTAGCATCGATCCTGGGTCCCACATTGCAAAGCAAGTAAAGTAGACTTTAGAATAACCATTGTTTCAGGTTAAATTAAGTTATTTTATTATTATATTTTGTCTTTTTAAAGCTGCAATTACTTTCTTTACAGAAAGGAAAAAGACCTTGCTTCTGGATCCTTCTGGTTGGTTGAAGGGACCTTCAGGCCCAACTTGACAATCAATCTTCTTTTTAAAGTCTGGTCTTCTTTAGGTGTATTCACTGTTCTGCTCGGTTGCTGTGTCCTATCTTTCCCATGTACCGAGCTGAGAGAGCTGGCTCTGCTGGCTGTCTCTGAGCTGTCTCTGAGCTGACTCTGAGCTGACTCTGAGCTGACTCTGAGCTGACTCTGAGCTGTCTCTGAGCTGACTCTGAGCTGACTCTGAGCTGACTCTGAGCTGACTCTGAGCTGACTCTGAGCTGACTCTGCGCTGACTCTGCGCTGACTCTGCCTACTCTTTAAATTCTGGTCTTCCTTAGATGTATTAGCTGTTTTAGCTCGGCTGCTTTGCCCTGTCCCTTTCCCATGGCCGAGCTGACTGTAATCTGACTCGAAGCTGCTTGTTCCTTCTCTGCTTCTCCGCCTCTCTGCTTCTCTCGGAGTTCTGGTAGTTCCTGCTCTGGTCTCTGGGTTTATATTCTCTTTCTAACAGTTATTAAGTTTTTATGACTATCGTAAAGTAACTTTTTTCACTTTGATTGTAAAAAGTATCTTTGATCTAAACATTCTAACACAACTAAGTATTCATTTTGACATGACCTCACCTCTCAGGTCTCTGATTAGATTGTTTCCTTTGTGATGTTCAAAGTTCCTGTGTGATATTCAAAAATGCGTTGGTTTCAAGAGGTGTGAATTTTGGTTTGGTTCCTGTCATTTCTATAGTTTTATTTTCCAATTGTGTCCTCAGGTCATAATTTTGACTTTGATTTTGGCTTTGAATTATGTTTCTCGTAGACCGATAGTCTCCAGTTTTCTTTAATTTACCTGGTGTTAGCAAAATTTCACACCTAGAATTGTCACCAAATTCAACTGTAACTCATCCTTTCCTTTCCAGCTGCTTCCTAAGATAGTTAATTTCAATGAGGGTGTGAACCATCCACGGTTATAACTTGAAAGGTTTACATTTATCACCGAGCTCAACTGAAACTATCACCCATGCTTTTCCAGATGCTTACTAAGATAGTTATTTTCAATGAAGGTGTGAGCCATTGTTTTTGGCTTCATTCAAAATCCTGTGTGTTTGCTAAGCCTGCTTGACCAAGGATATCTGCATTTTACAATCCGGCTCTTTGCAGCTGCTGTTAACCCTTTGTGGGATCTTACCCTGTATCCTCTCATGTTTCTCTCAGACCAGATATTGCCAGACTTCCATGTTTCGAATGACACATCTTTCCATATTTTCAATAACACTTCACCGACAGCAACATTTTAAATGGTGGCCATTATCCCGATGCAGGGAGCATTGCAGAGGGCGACACCCCGCTCACCAGCAACACCACTGCAAGCTGCCCCCCCCCCACAGCCCACTCCCCCGCTGACATCACGTGACCCCACCACCTGTTCTCTTCGAGAAAGATGTGGCCCATGCACCTGAAACAAAAACAGGTAACGATGAACATGGTGTTTGACATGTGATTCCTAACAGCACTGTGGGTGTACCTACACCACATGATCAGCAGTGGTTCAAGAAGGCAGCTCACCCCCACATTCTCAAGGGAAAATAGTGATCTTAATAAATGCTGGCCAAGCCAGTGAAGCTCGCATTCCATGAGGGAACAAATAAAAGATTATAAATTAATTAAATAGAGCTTAACTATATAATTGTAGTATCAGCACAATATAATTTGCCCTCAGAATGTGGTATAATGCTTTCATAAGCCGATAATGAAAGGTATTCTGGGTCCACATTAAATCCATTATAATTACACACTCGCATTTTGTGAGGTTTATAAAGCCCAGCTTAAACAATCCTTGCTGGAAACTGCTTGAAGATCGTCATGCACTGTGATACTCCCTCGACTCTGGCATTTAAAATAAAACACTTCTCAATGCCTGAAGTCTACATTCTGGAGGAATCTTGCTACTTTCAAACCTTAGTCACTTGGAAGGAATGAAACCAAAGGGAGGAGTTTCTATAACATTGAGTACACTAATAGCCAGGGTCACACTGACCCAAACTATCCACGTACATATGCCCAGCACAGGCAATGGCTGGTTTGAACCAGCCCCTGTTGATTCAGTCACAATACTCTCCATTTCAAGAACAATTCTTAAGGTGATTGAAGAAAGGAGTCTGACATTTTCAGACAAGCCCAGCGATAAATGATTTCTTTCACAGGGTGTAGGCATCGCTGGCAGGGCTGCACCTCATTGCCCATCCCGAATTTCCCCAGGTGGTGGTCAGCTGCCATCTTGAACCGCTGCAGGTACCTCCTGATAGGGAGGGAGTTTCAGGATTTTGACTCAACGACAGTGAAGGAACGGCAATATATTTCCAAGTCAGGGTGGTGAGTGACTTGGAGGGGAACCTCCAGGTGGTGGGGTTCCCAGGTATCTGCTGCTCATGTCCTTCTGGATGGTAGTGATCGTGGGTTTGGAAGGTGCTGTCTAAGGAACCTTGGTGAGTTACTGCAGTGCATCTTGTAGATGGTACACACGGCTGCCACTGTGCGTCGGTGGTGGAGGGAGTTGAAGGTGGCGGAAGGGCTGCGTTGTAGAATCAGCTATCATTTAACTTGTACTGTAAAAAGAACTCTTGACAAATGTTCAGAGTAAGTAATTTTTCTTAGTTACTGTAAGAGTGCAGTAATCTCTGAAAAGCAATTCAGGATGGAATAAAGCTGAATAGAGGTGGAACACAATTTTATAAAATCTCCATGAACCGTCCAGACTTACCTAGTTTGTAAGCTTGCATTCTGCTAAGTAATTACTCTCGGAAACATTCTTGAATTCAGATGTATATTGGAGAAATTGCAGCACCAAAAGTTAGAGGCTTTCCGTGGTTAAAGCAGGTGTAGGTGACACTTCATAAAGATCGATGTGGTTCCCAACATTTCTAGACTAGCTTTCCCCAGGGGAGGGAAAAGACCCCCGGCCAATGAGTACTTTCCAACCTTGGTGGGTTCAAAGAAACCAAATAACATGGTGCTGATTTTGGAGCTGGGAAGTGTTCAGTCTCCAAGGCTACAGAAGGTCATTGTTAAAATTCTTACATTGTTTTCCAGTTAATCGATTGACATCACTGGCCCTAAAAACTGACCCATTCCAGAATCAGTCACACATCTGACAAAACATCTGGCAAAGGCTATAAATACTATCCTTGATGCTACAATATTATTTCAGGACAAACAATTTGGAACTTGCTTTGAATTTGAACTGGTAAGAAATGGCTGTTTCCTTAAACATGCACAAACACCTTTCAGTGAATTGATTGGAGCACATCTTACTGATCCTTCTTGAACAATTTAACTACATTATTCTCTCTAGTTCCATTCTGCAGACACGCAGATCAGGGAATAGTGGCCAGAACCGTTACTATCGTCTCTAAACTTCTGTCAACAAAGTAGGATGAAAATGCAATTAGGGCCGACTGGCACTCAGAAAGTTTTGTTCATTTTCCAAAACCAATTAAATCGTCCAAAATTGGCCTATAATCATTCCATCTGATTCGAGCATCCCCATGCCGTCATTTCCAGGGTCAGATTTATTCCCCTTTGTTCTCCTCCTGTCACAGAATAACTCAACTCCCAATCATGTCGCTACTTGAGCGGTTCCCAAACTTTAACATCCAGTGAACCCCTTACATGAAAAGGTCAAATCTCAGGACCGTCCTCCAAAAAATAAATCATTTTTGCTCACTTGTATTAAGAATGAGAACAATATAACGAGCGGCATGGTGGCACAGGGGTTGGCACTGCTGCCTCACAGTACCAGGATGGCACAGGGGTTAGCACTGCTGCCCAACAGTACCAGGGTGGCACAGGGGTTGGCACTGCTGCCTCACAGTACCAGGATGGCACAGGGGTTAGCACTGCTGCCCAACAGTACCAGGGTGGCACAGGGGTTGGCACTGCTGCCCAACAGTACCAGGGTGGCACAGGGGTTAGCACTGCTGCTTAACAGTACCAGGGTGGCACAGGGGTTAGCACTGCTGCCTAACAGTACCAGGGTGGCACAGGGGTTAGCACTGCTGCCTAACAGTACCAGGGCGGCACAGTGGTTAGCACTGCTGCCTCATGGTACCAGGGTGGCACAGTGGTTAGCACTGCTGCCTCATAGCTCCAGGGATCAAATCCAGCCTCGGGTGACTGTGTGGAGTCTGCACGTTCTCCCCGTGCCTGCGTGGGTTTCCTCCGGGTGCTCCGGTTTCCTCCCACAAGTCCAAAGATGTGCGGGTTAGGTGGGTTGGCCGTGATAAATTGCCCCTTAGTGTCCAAAAAGGTTAGGTGGGGTTACTGGGTTACGGGGATAGGGTGGAGGTGTGGGCTTGGGTAGGATGCTCTTTCCAAGGGTCGGTGCAGACTTGATGGGCCGAATGGCCTCCTTCTGCACTGTAAATTCTGTGATTCTATGATAACAGTTTGTGTTAACCCTAACCCTAACCCTACATGTGATCCCACCATGACTGTTAAATAAACCACAGAAAATACAAATTTGATTTTAACAGCATCATGCAGTATAATTATTGGACCGGAAAATATCCCATCGGTTATATATAACACTGATTTTGTGGAAGCCTCAGCTCTCATTAATACATTCTGCACACTATTTGTGGCACTAAATCTTTTTCTCGCAATCTCTCTGAAACATTTTATGAAGTTGAACCACAGTTTGGGAAATATGGAGTTACTTTGATCCAGTGATTTGGTCGTCTCTCCGGTATTACTGTGAAAGTAACCAGTACTGTGACATAGTTGGAAAGAAAAGAAGTTTATTGATTTTGGTACAGTTAAACCACATTAAATCTCACTTCCATTACTGTTCTCCTTCCCATGAATTTGACGTCAGTTTCGGTTACAATCAGAGTAAGGATCTGAACAGCATTCAGCATTTTTAACGTTAATCCTTTTTAAAGACAATTAGGAGGCATTTTGGAAACACCAGCGATAGTTTTGTAATGAATGGATTGTTTGAATGTTCATTATCAGTGAATATCGGATCTCCTTCTGAGCTGCAAACACTCATTACAGTTAAACATTCAATGTGAGACCCGATCACTGAAGTAAAAAGATTATTGATGAGAAGCATGATTACAAAAATATATTGCCATGATCTTGCTTCAGGATGAGTCACAATCATTCAGCATTTTAGAGGGACCCGTATAGTGTCATAGTTAATATTGGAGTGGGTCGGTGTGTGTGTGCACAAGAGGGGGGGGGGATTGGCTCATGTGTGCACAGGGGGTGCTCGGTGTATGTGTGTGTGCACGAGGGGAGAGGGAACAGTGTGTGCATGCGAGGCAGGGGGTCACTGTGTGTGCGTGTGTATGTGGCACACGAGAGGTGGTTGTGTGCACACACACGTGCATGAGGGTCAGATTGTATGTACGCATGCACGCGAGGGTCAGTATGCACGCAGCGGGGGGTCAGTGTGTGTGGGCGGGGGGGGTCGGTGTGTGGGGGCGGGGGGGGTCGTCGGTGTGTGGGGGCGGGGGGGGGTCGTCGGTGTGTGGGGGCGGGGGGGGCGGTGTGTGGGGGCGGGGGGGGTTGCTGTGTGCGGCCGGGGTGGGGAGGGGGGTGTGAGGGTGGGCAGGGGAGGTGGGTGTGTGTGTGGGTGGGTGGGGGAGGTGGGTGTGTGAGGGTGGGCAGGGGGGTGTGTGGGTGGGAAGGGGTGTGTGTGAGGGTGGGCAGGGGTGTGTGAGAGGGTGGGTGGGGGAGGTGGGTGTGTGAGGGTGGGCAGGGGTGTGTGTGAGGGTGGGCAGGGGTGTGTGTGTGGGTGGGCGGGGGAGGTGGGTGTGTGAGGGTGGGCGGGTGTGTGTGTGGGTGGGCGGGGGAGGTGCTGTTCTGGATGATAAAGTCACAAGTCCAATTGAAGAATATTGGTTACTGCCGGCCGAGGTGCATCAACTTTCTCAGCGGTTCAGGACCTCCCCAAAGACCCCTTGAAAAAAAGAAAAACATTAGAGTCAATATCCAACTCTCACCAATCACACCTATCTCCTAAATCCTGTTTTCACACACACAGATTGCAATGTCTACAATCCCATTAATAACACGTTTTTCATAAATCTTAACCCAACTCAATAGAAATCAACATCACATTCAGTAGAAACTGGACCGAATGCTTCAGCTGAAAGTCAGTGTCTTGTCTGTCGGAGCAGTTTAAGCAGGTCTGCCTGAACACTTCACTGCCTGATCACCACACTCTAGTAATGGGTTTTATCCCAAATCGTTTGGGATTTCCTCAGGCGACATGTCTTTATATTATTCTTCCTGCTCCATTGAAATGCTGGCCGGACCTCAGGGAGCCTCCCTCCACTGCCCTCCAATCCACATCCCTCACCCGGGGGGGGGGGGGCAGGAAAGTCAAACATGGATCTCTTCGGTCCCGTTAGTGGAGGAGGGTCAACTTTGGCAGCTGGAGTTGAAAATTCTCCTGGATTTTCAGACAGACTTTGATCGGACAGCACAGACCGTAGCTCACATCTCCCTGGAGGTGGCCCTCACGGTGGGGGTGTTAGTTTTAGTCAGCATCTCACATTTCCAGAAACCCTTACATGCTCAATAACATGTAAGCTTGTCAATGTTTTCTGTAATCAGGGGCTGGTTTAGCACAGGGCTAAATCGCTGGCTTTGAAAGCAGACCAAGGCAGGCCAGCAGCACGGTTCAATTCCTGTACCAGCCTCCCCGAACAGGCGCCGGAATGTGGCGACGAGGGGCTTTTCACAGTAACTTCATTTGAGGCCTACTTGAGGCCATAAGAGATTAAAGAGGAGCACAGACTGACAGCAATTCGCAACAAACTGACCTAACGTCTGCTTCTCACGGCTGGGAATGTCAGATTTCCTCGTGTGAATCAGCTCGAGCAATCCCAGCATTTATCCACTCGGATAATTGCGATGTGCCAATGCTCAATCTCCAAACAGTAGCAGTGAAATAAATCAGTAAAACTGACACAGATTTATCAATATCAGACTCTTTTCTTAAAGTGGCAATTTTTAAACTTATGAATTAAATCTTAAAAGGTGCTGGATGGAGTGAGTTTCCAGGTGGGGGTGTACAGAGCAGGTGAACCCTCACCCCATGTACCTCAGCACAAAGGATCAATGCTTCATAATCCTGCTTGCAACAATCACCAAGTTCATTCTCAAAGCGGGATCAGTCTCTCTGACCCACCCTGAAGTTCAGGGTCAGTAAACAACTCCAGTCAGAGTATTGACAGACATTAACATGTCATAATCTTGAGCAAAGCAAGGGAAAGAGGAAGGTACAAATAGTGCAACTTACTTGAGGAGAGCATACCAATAAAGAGGGGGCATGAGATCCGCTTTCATGTGGAACATGCTCCTGCGTTCCTTGCCCTGGTCAAAAGGGAATGTTTCCAGTGGCTGTGCATCATAATCAAACTCTGCCAACACACATTTGTTGTAGGCAGTAACCAGCGGGCAGGAAGTGTAGCCACTGTACTGAAAACAGCATCAGAATGAAGCAAATTAAATAGTTACACAGAATCATACTAGATACAACTCCAGGAACCCACAGCACCAGACAGCCAATGAAGGACTTTTTGAACTATATTCACTGTTGCACTAAACAAAACGCAGCCGATTTTCGCACAGCCACATCCCACAACAATAGTGTGATAATGATCACATTGCCTGTTTTTGTGATGTTGGCGGAGGCCTCAGGGCTCTGGGGAGAACACCAGTGCGCTTTGAAATGTTGTCATGGGATCTCTGAACTGACAGAATTAGTTATGGCTCTTAGCTTAGGCGGCACGGTAGCACGGTGGTTAGCACTGTTGCATCACAGCGCCAGGGTCCCGGGTTCGATTCCCGGCTTGGGTCACTGTCTGTGTGGAGTCTGCACGTTCTCCCAGTGTCTGTGTGGGTTTCCTCCGGGTGCTCCGGTTTCTTCCCACAAGTCCTGAAAGATGTGCTGTTAGGTGAATTGGACATTCTGAATTCTCCGTGTACCCGAACAGGTGCCGGAATGTAGCGACTAGGGGCTTTTCACAGTAACTTCATTGCAGTGTTAATGTAAGCCTACTTGGGACACCAATGAAGATTATTAAGAAAGATTATTTAACAGTTTGACCAAAAGACAACACCTCTGACAGTGCTGCCCTCCCTCAGTGCTCCGAAGGCTAGTGATTCGAAACAAACCTATTGGACTTTAACCTGGTGTAAGACTTCTTACTGTGCTCACCCTCAGTACAATACTTTTTAAAATACATTTATAGTACACAATTCATTTTTCCAATTAAGGGGCAATTTAGCGTGGCCAATCCACCCACGCTGCACATCTTTGGGTTGTGAGGGCAAAACCCACACAGACACAGGGAGAATGAGCAAACTCCACACGGACAGTCACCCAGGGCTGGGATCGAACCTGGGACCTCGGTGCCGTGAGGCAGCAGTGCTAACCACTGCGCCACCGTGCTGCCCCCTTCAGTACAGTGACCGCTTTGATTAAAAGTTCAAGTCCCAGGGCAGCAAGGTGGCGCAGTGGGGTATCCTGGGACCGAGGGGGGGGGGGTATCCCGGGACTGAGGGGGGGGGGGGTATCCCGGGACTGAGGGGGGGGGGGTATCCCGGGAGCGAGGGGAGGGGGGGAATCCCGGGACCGAGGGGGGGTAATCCCGGGACCGAGGGGGGGTATCCCGGGACCGAGTATCCCGGAACCAAGGGGGGGGCGGGGAATCCCGGGACGGAGAGGGGGGGTATCCCGGGACCGAGGGGGGGGTATCCCGGGACCGAGGGGGGGTATCCCGGGACCGAGGGGGGGGGAATCCCGGGACCGAGGGGGGGGGGGGTGAATCCCGGGACCGAGGGGGGGGGAATCCCGGGACCGAGGGGGGGGGGGGTACCCCAGGACCGAGGGTGTATTATCCCGGGACCGAGGGGGGGGGGGGGGTATCTCAGGACCAAGGGAGGTGGGGTATCCCGGGGCCGAGGGTGGGGTATCCCGGGAGCGAGGGGGGGTATCCCGGGACCGAGGGGGGGATCCCGGGACCGAGGGGGGGTATCCCGGGACCGACGGAGGGGGGGGGGTATCCTGGGACCGAGGGGCGGGGTAACCCGGGACCAAGGGGGGGGGGGTATCCCGGGACCGAGGGGGGGGGTATCCCGGGACCGAGGGGGGGGGGGGTATCCCGGGACCGAGGGGGGGGGGGGTATCCCGGGACCGAGGGGGGGGGGGTATCCCGGGACCGAGGGGGGGGGGGTATCCCGGGACCGAGGGGGGGGGGGTATCCCGGGACCGAGGGGGGGGGGGGTATCCCGGGACCGAGGGGGGGGGGGGGGAAAGAGTGTGCCTGGAACGAGGGGGGGGAATCCCGGGACCGAGGCGGGGGGGGGGGAATCCCGGGGCCGAGGGGGGGGGGAGAATCCCGGGGCCGAGGGGGGGGGGAGAATCCCGGGGCCGAGGGGGGGGGGGGGGGGGAGAATCCCGGGGCCGAGGGGTGGGGGGGAGGGGAGAATCCCGGGGCCGAGGGGGCGGGGTATCCCGGGACCGAGGGGGGGGGGGGTATCCCGGGACCGAGGTGGGGGGGGTATCCCGGGACCGAGGTGGGGGGGGTATCCCGGGACCGAGGTGGGGGGGGTATCCCGGGACCGAGGTGGGGGGGGTATCCCGGGACCGAGGTGGGGGGGGTATCCCGGGACCGAGGTGGGGGGGGGTATCCCGGGACCGAGGTGGGGGGGGGGGTATCCAGGGACCGAGGGGGGGGGGTATCCCGGGACCGAGGAGGGGGGTTAGTATCCCGGGACCGAGGGGGGGGGGGGGGGGTATCCCGGGACCGAGGGGGGGGGGTGGAAAGAGTATACCTGGACCGAGGCGGGGGAGTCCCGGGACCGAGGGCGGGGGGGGAATCCCGGGACCGAGGGGGGGGGGGGAAATCCCGGGACCGAGGGGGGGGGGGAAATCCCGGGACCGAGGGGGGGGGGGGGGGGGAAATCCCGGGACCGAGGGGGGGGGGGGGGGGAGAAATCCCGGGACCGAGGGGGGGGGGGGGGGGAGAAATCCCGGGACCGAGGGGGGGGTAATCCCGGGACCGAGGCGGGGGGGGGGGGAATCCCGGGACCAAGGGGGGGGGGGGAATCCCCGGAACGAGGGGGAGAGAATCCCGGGACCGAGGGGGGGGGGAGATCCCGGGACCGAGGGGGGGTGGGAATCCCGGGACCGAGGGGGGGGGGGAATCCCGGGACCGAGGGGGGAATCCCGGGACCGAGGGGGGGGGGGGGAATCCCGGGACCGAGGGGGGGGGGGGGGAGATCCCGGGACCGAGGGGGTATCCCGGGATCGAGGGGGGTGTCCCGGGACCGGGGGGGGGGGGCGGGTATCCCGGGACCGAGGGGGGGGGTTTCCCGGGACCGAGGGGGGGTATCCCGGGACCGAGGGGGTGTCTGGGACCGAGGGGGTGTCTGGGACCGAGGGGGGTGTCTGGGACCGAGGGGGGTGTCTGGGACCGAGGGGGGTGTCCCGGGACCGAGGGGGGAGTACCGGGACCGAGGGGGTGTGTCCCGGGACCGAGGGGGTGTCCCAGGACCGAGTGGGGTGTCCCGGGACCGGGGGGGGGGGGGGTATCCCGGGACCGAGGGGGGGATTTCCCGGGACCGAGGGGGGGGGTATCCCTGGACCGAGGGGGACCGGGGGGGGGAATCCCGGGACCGAGGGGGGGGGGGGAATCCCGGGACCGAGGGGGGGGGGGGGAGAATCCCGGGACCGAGGGGGGGGGGGAGGAGAATCCCGGGACCAAGGGAGGCTATCCCGGGACCGAGGGGGCGGGGTATCCCGGGACCGAGGGGCGGGGTATCCCGGGACCGAGGGGGGGTGTATCCCGGGACCGAGGGGCGGGTATCCCGGGACCGAGGGGGGGGGGTATCCCGGGACCGAGGGGGGGGGGGGGGGGAGAAATCCCGGGACCGAGGGGGGGGGGGGGGGGGAGAAATCCCGGGACCGAGGGGGGGGTAATCCCGGGACCGAGGCGGGGGGGGGGGAATCCCGGGACCAAGGGGGGGGGGGGGAATCCCCGGAACGAGGGGGAGAGAATCCCGGGACCGAGGGGGGGGGAGATCCCGGGACCGAGGGGGGGGTGGGAATCCCGGGACCGAGGGGGGGGGGGAATCCCGGGACCGAGGGGGGAATCCCGGGACCGAGGGGGGGGGGGGGAATCCCGGGACCGAGGGGGGGGGGGGGGAGATCCCGGGACCGAGGGGGTATCCCGGGATCGAGGGGGGTGTCCCGGGACCGGGGGGGGGGGGCGGGTATCCCGGGACCGAGGGGGGGGGTTTCCCGGGACCGAGGGGGGGGGGGGTTTCCCGGGACCGAGGGGGGGTATCCCGGGACCGAGGGGGTGTCTGGGACCGAGGGGGGTGTCTGGGACCGAGGGGGGTGTCCCGGGACCGAGGGGGGAGTACCGGGACCGAGGGGGTGTGTCCCGGGACCGAGGGGGTGTCCCAGGACCGAGTGGGGTGTCCCGGGACCGGGGGGGGGGGGGGTATCCCGGGACCGAGGGGGGGATTTCCCGGGACCGAGGGGGGGGGTATCCCTGGACCGAGGGGGACCGGGGGGGGGAATCCCGGGACCGAGGGGGGGGGGGAATCCCGGGACCGAGGGGGGGGGGGAATCCCGGGACCGAGGGGGGGGGGGGGAGAATCCCGGGACCGAGGGGGGGGGGGAGGAGAATCCCGGGACCAAGGGAGGCTATCCCGGGACCGAGGGGGCGGGGTATCCCGGGACCGAGGGGCGGGGTATCCCGGGACCGAGGGGGGGTGTATCCCGGGACCGAGGGGGGGTGTATCCCGGGACCGAGGGGGGGGTGTATCCCGGGACCGAGGGGGGGGGGTATCCCGGGACCGAGGGGGGGGGGGGTATCCCGGGACCGAGGGGGGGGGGTATCCCGGGACCGAGGGGGGGGGGTATCCCGGGACCGAGGGGGGGGGTATCCCGGGACCGAGGGGGGGGGGTATCCCGGGACCGAGGGGGGGGGGGGAAAAGAGTGTACCTGGACCGAGGGGGGGAAATCCCGGGACCGAGGGGGGGGGAAATCCCGGGACGAGTGGGGGGGGGGGTATCCCGGGACCGAGGTGGGGGGGGTATCCCGGGATCGAGGTGGGGGGGGTATCCCGGGACCGAGGTGGGGGGGGGTATCCCGGGACCGAGGTGGGGGGGGGGTATCCCGGGACCGAGGTGTGGGGGGGGGGTATCCAGGGACCGAGGGGGGGGGGGGTATCCCGGGACCGAGGAGGGGGGTTAGTATCCCGGGACCGAGGGGGGGGGGGGGTATCCCGGGACCGAGGGGGGGGGGTGGAAAGAGTATACCTGGACCGAGGCGGGGGAGTCCCGGGACCGAGGGGGGGGGGGGGAATCCCGGGACCGAGGGGGGGGGGGGGAAATCCCGGGACCGAGGGAGGGGGGGGGAAATCCCGGGACCGGGGGGGGGGGGGGGAAATCCCGGGACCGAGGGGGGGGGGGGAGAAATCCCGGGACCGAGGGGGGGGTAATCCCGGGACCGAGGCGGGGGGGGGGGGAATCCCGGGACCAAGGGGGGGGGAATCCCGGGGCCGAGGGGGGGGGGGGAATCCCCGGAACGAGGGGGAGAGAATCCCGGGACCGAGGGGGGGGGGGATCCCGGGACCGAGGGGGGGGTGGGAATCCCGGGACCGAGGGGGGGGGGGAATCCCGGGACCGAGGGGGGAATCCCGGGACCGAGGGGGGGGGGGAATCCCGGGACCGAGGGGGGGGGGGGAGATCCCGGGACCGAGG